>NC_054541.1:17505542-17585542 GCF_017654505.1 Polyodon spathula | reverse complement strand
TCAAATCCTAATTATTCCCAGGGGTGGAAGTAAGACTCCCATTGCATAGCAGTTTGATCCATTCCTGGTTTTACTAGAATTTTAATAAGACACACCTGAGCTTGTTACCTGTAGACTGGGGCTAATCAAGTACATATTTAAATCTGGAATGGATGAAACTGCTGTAAAAATATGTTATTTCCACCCCTGATTATTCTTAATGCATATTCCAAACCTGTATATTAAAGAATAAACTGTTGATTGTGGACAGTTGATTGCACAGTTAAGTCATCCACATTTAAAATGTACAATTAGATCAAATTTAAAGGCACACAAACAAAAGGGCATTTTGCAGTGTTCATCATTAAAACTGAGGTCTTGAAATTAAGTCAAGGCTTTTGTTTGGAAAGATTCAATGCTGTGATTGGAGGTAGATTCCACTCCTAAACTAAATCTGCAGTCCTAGAGGTGACTTCTGCAGCAACACACACCTGCCATGAAACTAAAATGTTCTTCCTGATTTATTGAAAATTATATATTTTAGAAGTACTTGAAATCATGAAATTCCAGAATATGGATTTTGCATGCCATTTGTCATATTTGGTAAAAACATGAGAATTTGCAATTTTTTTTAGGAGGTGTTTATTTGGGAAATTGCTCTGTTTAACCCTTGCTTCAATCAATGTGTTACTATTGGCTGTCGTATATTGACACATTGCAACAGTGTGGGACACTGTGGTCGAGGGAAGATATTTAGGGCAGCGTATAATGCGCAGCCTTTACCCTATTTAAAAAATAGCGAAAGTAAAATGTAGTCCTGGTTAAGCTGACCATCAGAACTACATTCCCCAGAATGCCTGAACTTACAAGGCCAGACTACGCTTACCCAGGGTTGACTAATTGTTTTCACCTGTGTTAAAAGGTTGGTATTTAAGCAAGGCAAAAACCCTGCTTACTTCTCGTTTGGTGCTAGGCTAAAGCTGAAGTGCCAATAGGACCCCCACGAACCTTTTGTACAAGTAACCATTATGTTATCAAATCACTATAAAGATTTGGTTGTTGTAAATCGTCCGGTAAGCAGCTTAGCTGCCTGGTTATTAGACAGCGGAACTTCACAGTTCAAGATGGAGATAGGCTTTGTTTTGTTTATTTTGTTAAATTTTTGTGAAGAGAGATATGGGCACCAACCTGTTTAAACGACAACTTCATAACTGGTATCGTCTTTTGCACTGAGTACGGGGCTAAAATGTCCGGAACGAGACTGACAATCTGTCAACCAGTGTCAGAATTGTCACAACATGCAGCATGAATGGGACTAAAGCTGATGTAGCCTTGCTTTGTTTCTTCTGAAACATCCATTAGCCCACTTGCAAGTTCATGCTCATTATATTATTGTAAAGCTGAAATGAGTCCAGCAAAAGTTCTTTCACACCGGCCCTCCAGCAGAGGTGCAGAAAGGTGAGCCACCCTATTTACCTGGTGCAGAAAGATGGGCCAGTGTAAAACTGTACTGGGTTAGGGTTAGGGCTTCTTTAAATCTTAAGCTCAGTGTTCAAATTATCTCAGCTGGCCTGTCGCTGAAAAGCCTGACCTGCCTTTGTACACTTATGCCAGCCCAAAATTATATATATATTTTAATCCAGAAAAACCTTAGCTGGATTCACACTTGTGACCTAGATACTGCCAATCAAGATATATATATATAATATATATATATATATATATATATATATATATATATATATATATATATATATATATATATATATATATATATATATATAGACACACACACACTATATATATATATTAGTGGTGGGAACAGGAGTTTTACGAGGGTTGATGCTGCTGCAAATGTTAAGAGGCATTCCTAAAAACAACTTGCAAGAACAATACCCTGCCTTCATCCTATTAAATGTCTTTAAAAACACAGTGTCTCCCTGTAGTTTCCATTTTAATACTAATATGTGTTACTCTGTCTGACCCATCAAGTGGCCCGATTTAATTTATTTGAAAGTTGAAAGGTTCTATTCTTTTACTAACGAGCTCCCTTTCCTTCACCCCCTCCGACTCCCCCAGACTTCTCTTCTGGACCTGAAGGAGCACGCCTCGTCCCTGGCTTCTTCTGGCCTCAAGAAGGACTCCAAGTTGAAGAGTCTGGAGATAGCGCTGGATCAGAAGAAAGAGGAAATCCTCAAACTGGAAACACAACTTAAAAAGGTAATGCCGCTGTGCTAATGTGGGAACCACTTGTCATCAGATGAAAATTCTGTTCCATCTGAAGAGCGGAAGGCCTGCCGTGTTATTCACTATGTCAGCCTAAGTTAACCAGGCTAGTTAACCCAGGAGTCCAGGCCCAGACTTGTGGGGTCTTTGACCATTTGGGTATAATGCCACACTCTCTGAAGTGTTAGCAGTACGTATTAAGTGAAGATTTACTGGAATTATTTTGGTAGCTCTGTGTACTTTTAAATTGGTGACAGCTCATCCATGGAGATCAGGATTTGAAAACATTCCCCTAATCCATGAGAAGAAATCAGTTTGCTGTCTCCATGAGAGGGGAGATAAACTCACTCCCCAGCCACTGAGCTCTGATTCCTTGCTGGAAAGATGTCTTCATTACAGCAGGTTGAGGTGGATGAGGTCCCTCCCCTCCCTGCCCCGTGAGTGATGAGCGGAAGCAGAGTGTGGGAACACATGCCCTGCACTCGATCATACCGTAGGAGCAGAGTAATTCATTTTGGCAGGGAGACGTCGTTTCTGTAAATGCTGCAGGCAGCGGGCCGGGCTCTCCAGGGCTGCAGGGAGGTTAAGGGTTAGCAGAAACAAGCTCCTGTTACAGAATACAAACACACAAACTTCACAATTAAATGCAGCATTTGATTGATTTTATAAGGGAATCTGAGGAGAGCTGTGTGCTTGCCAAGCACAGGTGTGTATCCAGAACTGGCTACTGTACTTTTAAAGATTTACATGTGCTTGAGTGTCTTTCTGTTGCTTGGTTTCATTTCGTTCCCTCTTGGCTTCCATTTGTTTATATACCATAATACAGTAAAAAGAAATTCACTTAGGAGTAAAATAAACCTGGTACACCATTAAATTGCCTATTAAAGAAAGGAGACAAACCCTCTTCTGTGCAGTAAATGTTTTGTTTTTTTCAGATGTGAGATATACATCGGTTTCTTTTGCATCTTTTTGAGATGGTAATTTCTTAATTCTCTATATAAATAGTCATTTTTACCACTGCATACATTTGAAGCCATATGTGTTTGAATATTTAAGTAATTGTCCCAGATTTTTTTTTAACTGTCCAAAATGAATCTTACCCAATGGGGTGATTTGTTTTCTTTTGGGGAGCCTAACACCCCAATCCGATGACTAACTGAAGTGACCATTCATCTCTGCTTGTTAGCAGTTAAAATTGGGGTCTGACGAACTATGACCAACATAAAGTGATATTTAATTTCACAGCTCTGGGAGCCTAAACTAAGATGTTTCAACATGAAACGTTCAGTACACATGTCAGCAGATGCAAACCAAGTAAGCTCAATAGAGTGCACGGCGCTGCACTTTGATCTGTGCGCTAGAATATTGTAGAGAATTCATTGCTTATACCGTAGTGCTTTCAGATACAAGGCAGAGGTATAATAATCAAATGACCTATGAAGTAATAATCAATTAGTTATAAATAGTGTACTATCCACAGTAATATCTTTATTCTATCCCTTCTCATATGAACTGCCAGTTTTTAGTGAAGTTTTATTGGATATTTAAGAGCAAGAAGCTGAGATTTCAATTCTCGAGCAAGAGAATTTTCAGTGGAAACCTCAACTGTGCTACAGTATCAATAATTTACTAGAGCGGTCTTGGTGCTACATTAATAATTTACCTTGTTCCTGACGCAGTTACTAAGGTTTTGCCCCGCTACAGGGAGTACTGCCTTTTTTTTTCTTTTTACTAGTTAAAAAAGAAAGAACAAATTGAGAAATAGAGCTGGTGGATCATGGACGTGTTCTACAGAGCAGTGAACCATGTGATGACATGTATATAAGGCCTAGAGCAGTTAGCTGCTGTTACTAGCTTTATTAAAATGAGTAGAAGCAACATATATTTATGGAATGGCAACTGCTCATTGTCCTGATGTGACTGATAAGAGAGCACAACAGGAGTCCGTTGTTGCAGAGCTGGCCAACCTGCTATCTGACTTAAAGAATCCATTACCAGTTTACAAGGGTGTTCTTATAGAGCAGTAACAAAAAACATGAAAAAAGATGCTGCTTCGGTAGTTTTCTGCTCAATAAACATGTTGCGTGTTTAAATCACAATATTAACGTGCTGCGTTTTGACTGTACTTGTCTCTATCTGAGACTGCAGATTGGTCCTTGCATTATTTTCAAAACCATTAATAACCTTAACCCCTTCAGGTACACAAGGAAGCGCTTGTTCAAACGGTTTCTTCTTAAAATTCATTTGAGAGTGACTCGAGTATCACGAGGAGGAAACTCACAATTTGGATGAGCAGATCCAACCTGCCAGTTTCATGCGCCTCATTTTAAAAATAAGAAAGTTAGGATAATTTTATTTGTGGGACAAGAATGTCCCACAAATAAAATCCCTTGTAGAATCCCTTGTACCTTAAATGGTTAATGGCACTTCAAAAGAGCCATGTTGTGGAATGCAGTAAGTGTGTATATGGCTTAAGAAAAACATTCTTTGACCAAAAATAAATAACTCGATAAAGATGCTGGATTCGCATGGAGTAATCCAGGGTATTGTGTTGAGTCTTATAAATTGGGAGTAACTGACTAATCCCAGTTAGGTTTGTCAATTACCATTGTTTAATAAACTAATTACGGTAGAGTTTTTCTTAAAAAATATGTTAAACCGGGTCCTATAGTACATGTTGTTTTATAACAACCTTGTGTTTAACTCTTGTTACTTTATGAATGACCTATACTGTCCTCAACCCCTAATATACTGTGCCTTACAGCCTTTTCCTTTTTTGAAAGACGTAATCTTCATTGTTCTCTATACTTTCTGTTGGTCTCTCTCCCTTTTACCTCCTTTTCTCTCTGTCTCCTTTTTTCTCCAAAAGCACACTGAGCTCTTGTCAGGCCATCCATCCAAACTCGTAAGTGCCTCACAACCTGACTCTCCATTGTTTTTCTCTGATTGCATGAGCCCTTTCTGCATCTTCTCACTCCCCTCCCCTCTGCCTATGTGTCGGAATGTGTGAACTGGCGTACAGGCTTAAGTACAAGTGACACCATGCTTGGGTTGGGAGGCATCAAATCCCGAAGGTCATCCAACAAAAGCAGTCAATGTCAAACCAGAAAACATGTAGATCTTAAGCCTTATTCAAGCCTATTCCATTAAACTCCTTGAAATAGACTGAATTTATTGAACCAGCCTGTTTGTCCTGGTGTTTTTAAAGCTTATTGTAAAATGAACTTCTGATAGTCTGAAACCTGGTTCAGGAACTGAAGTTGGAAGTTACCTAGTGGTATTAGTTAATTTGTTGTAATGTTGGTTCTAAGTTGGTTCTATCTCTGCAGCACGTTTCCTTAAAAAAAAATACAGGGTGGGTAAAAAACAAAAAACAAAATCACTATGCTTGACAAGTCACACATGCATGCTGTATACATCATATTAAATTTCAAGAACTGTCCATTGTTTTCATGAACCTTCAAAGAGGGATGCAAATGATCACTTGCTACTTTCCTCCATTATTGAAAGTTACCATCCATCTGCGCACAAATTGTTCTCTTTCAGTTTTCTGAACCAAAAAGGGAAGCACCTTACTGGTCCCTGTTTATAAAATATTTATAAGCACTCTTCAAAAACATTCCTTAAAACAGAAGTAGGGTTAAGGTAGGATATTATCATCAGGGCAACATAAAAGTAATGTCATTGTGTGGTTCTTATTGCAAATGCTGAAAAACCCTGTGTTACTGTGCTTTGATCTGAGTTAGAAGCAGCTTCTTCGGTTCACTGCATCTTCTTATGATTCTATATAACATATGCATCGACAGAATTTTAACATCCTAGCCTTGTATTTAATGTATTATTTCTTTGTTTCTCCAATGTATTTAACGTATTATGCATTGTTTTTCACTGAATTTAATGTATTATGCATTGCTTTTTACTTTATCTTGTAAAGCACTTTGTGATGGTGGTCCACTGTGAAAGGCACTATATAAAATTTCCACTAGATGGCCCTTACTTGTACAAAATCACTTAGGCTCATCTATTTGCAACAGACAGGTCTTGCATATATGTGTCTGTAGCATTATACACACAAATACACATTTGAAAACACAGTACATCATACACTGCAAACTGGAGAGTGCTTTTAAATGCTGCTGTCAGAAACATGCCCACGCTTTTCAGACAATACTTTTCAGAGTGTATTATTTGGCCTCCAAAATGGAAAATTCTGCAATTCTTCCCAGACTTTTAATAAGTAAAAAATGAAAGGTCCTTAAATGTCTACTTTAATAATAATACATATAATGTCTAGCACTAATTCCTGGCAGCATGTTAGCAACTGGGGCTGCGTGATACTGTACCTAGCTTGGTAACGGTACTTTGCCAGTTTATACATTTTGAGTATTAATCAAGACGGGAAGCTTCCTGCCAGCTGAATGGGGGACCACATGCATTAATAACCTTTCTGAGATCCTGTCTAGCCTGGCGAGAGAGGGGCTCTCATACAGTGCAAATAAATACTTTTACTGCCACTGCTGTGTTAAATTACCCTTATTACTGGTAAACAATGAATTTAGTTACGCTATACTTCAATGCACTGTCTCCTTGGCTCTGAGTGTGAGCCAGTGCTGTGTTGAAGAGTCAGGTCTGTCAGTTTTAATCAGAGGTTTCTTTGCTGTTTAGTCTGTCCAAGATTTATAGCTGTTTTATTTGGGACGGGGCCCATTGTTGTTTTTAGTTTTTGAAAAATCTGTGTCTTGATACAAGTAAATTCTTCCATCCTTTTTCGTGGTATTCAAAATATATAATCCGAGAAAGGTTTGAAAACCTTTTTTCTTTTTTAAGCCGGGAATATTTCAAAACAATAGCACATGACATCTTGGAATGGAAAAGTTCAGTTCATAGAGCTGTTGTCTCCAAACAACACCTACTAAACCTCAAAAAGAACGTCAATATACAGTAAAAATACAATGTCTATTCAGGGTGCCTGTTCAAACCCCAGTTCTTTTTCTAACCCTTGCTAGTTATTGTATGGTCATAGAGCCTTGATACGATTAAGCAGGACTCATAGGGGTCGTGGGTTATCCGTGGATAGACTGGGAGAGACATGCAAGCCACACTGGTGCGCGGGATTTATTATTTATACAATCAAAAGAAACCACGTGACACTGCCAGTGAAATACTGTTTGTACCATGAACACGACTAGGGCTACTCTGCTATTCAGGGATTTTCCACTGACATACATCATATACTTTGTGGGATCTAAATTCCCTAAACTAATCCTTGCTCCTTGTAGGTTAAAACCCTACCCTGATCCTGGTTCTACACACGGTTGTTGTTTGAATTATTTTATAAAGACAGGTTTGTTGTCCGGGATGGCGTAAGCAGTCCTTGTCCTTGGCTTGTAGCTCAGGGGGGTGTCAGTGGCTCCCTTTTATGACATGCCCACTAGCCGGTCAATGGATTCCCTGTAAACACACTCGGCTAGCAGCACGTCTGAGGCGGAGCGTCTGGCTCTCTGATTATTTGCAGAAATAAACACGAAAGAAAAAATCAAGTAAAATGCACAAAGTGTTCTTATTTCACAAGATCCCTGCCACGAGAACATACTGTACTGTGCACAAAAACATGACACTGGACTTGAAATGCTTTTATAACTAGCGGTCTACCTAATTTGCGATTTCGCTGAAATCAGGAAATTGAGGGATCACTGTGAAATTCACCTTTTTTTATGGGCCAATGCATACCGGACTAGTACGGAGAGAAAAAAAAAAAGAAACCTAATTTAAATGAACTACTGCACACCGCAAGCAATTAATTCTATAGATAAGCATTGCAATTAGGCAAAAAAAACCTTCCTTTGACAAATAACATTTAAAAAAAAAAAAAAAAAAAACCCAAGCGGTTAACTTTCTTGTTTACTTGTTTACTGTCAGCCTATCAGTGCGTCTGTACTGGATTTTCTGTGACCTGTACTGTACAGTAGGGGGTGGGACAAAGTCGGTGTTGCATTGTTTTGATTTAGGTTGCTAAAATCTAGTTTTCAGCATTGGAGATAAAATAGTATAAATGGACGACAAAGCAAAAAAAAAGAAAATACGATCGATCGCTGTTTATCTTCAGAATCACACATTAAACAAGAGCACCAGATGATGCTAAACAGAACGTAAAACAAATAACAACTTTCAGAAAACAAACTTGAAAGTCTGCGCAGACAAAAAGTATTCCTGTTGGTTGTAGCCAAATTAAATCCGTACTACATACGATGCAGAAGAGCCACCTCGCTTCAAACAACCCGCTGGCTGCTTTTTAAACGCAGTTAGAATTTTAGACCCGAAATAGGAGAGTTTTCTTTCTTTTGACTTGGTACTGATAAAATGAATTCCTAGATGGGATAAACAACATGACAACGAATGTGCTGCATATATGACCTTAATTAAAGAATGCCAGATGCCCTTGCCCTTGGGTAACCAAGTTTTGGGACTGTTTCAAATCGATTTCCACATTTGTATTACTTGGCAAAGCTTTGCTTTACACTTCCATTCAATTCAGTGGATGCAGAGAATGTGCAGTCTCAATGTATGGGCAAGTCTTCACAACACAGAGACAGAATGTCGGTAGCAACTACTGGGGGATGTTGCATGCTTGCCTTTAACAAATGACAGCACTCTGTTTTAGTAAGGAAGCAAGTACAACTATTTTTAGGCTTTTATTGTGCTCTAAAATATCTATCTAATATCTTATCTACTTAGGTCTGTTTAATGTTTAAACAGGTCAGTGAAATCCAAATTTTATTTCATAACCTACCCAGAATAAATATATAAATTCTCAGCAGTTTAGTAGACCCCTATAACATGTTTTAACTAAAACCAAACCAAGAAATGCATAGAAGATGGCCCAGTCCAAACCGAATTAAATTTCATTCACAAGGGTAGACCATATCCATTTCCATTAGAAAACGCATACTGTAGGCTGAAACATGCAGATGTGCTTCTGAAATGTGTTGGGGCTCAAAAAGTCAACTGAAAAACAAGCTAATTTCTCAGTGGTTCAGGCACTTTGCCATTTCATTTGGGATGTAAACAAGGCCCGTATCATCACTGAATGAAATTCAATGAATTTATTTTTCATTCTTTACGTTTCTTGCACAACTTTGAGGTGTCGGTTCAGAAGGAAGTCACCCGATATGTCTTCCCAGTTCTTCTGCAGAATTCCCAGAGGTGTAGGGCACTTGTGGGTAGCTTTGCTTTGACTTCTGTCCAGTTTACTCTATGGGATTGAGGGACTGGGCAGGCCAGGTCATTAGAATTGAGTTGTCCTGCCCAACTAGCCGTAATCCTGATGGAATGGCATGCCTCTGAAGTATGCTATGATAGCCCTGCTGGTTGAGCTTGCCATGGACTAAAGATCACCAACTCTGTCACCAGCAAAGCAACCCCAGACCATGACACTGCCTTCTCCATGCTTGACAGTGGGAACCACACATGCAGAACTCATGCGCTCACCCTCTCTGCATCTTACAAACACTCGGAGGTTGGACCCAAATATTTCATATTTTGAATCATCGGTCCATAAGACCAACTTCCACTCCTCAAACGTCCAGTTTCTGTGTTTTTTGGCCCAGGCAAGTCTCTTCCTCTTATTCTGCACTCTTAACAATGGTTTCTTTGGAGCAATTCTTCCAGTTAGGTCAGCTTCAAGCAATCTCCTCTGAACAGTTGATGTTGAAACATCTGTACTTCTAGTAGCATTTAGCTGAGCTTGTATTTCAGGAGCAGTAAATCGCCGGTTTCGCAGACTTGTGACTTGAATGAACTTGTTCTCTGAGGTCACCCTTGGCCTGCCTGACCTTGTTCGGTCCTCATGAGTGACAGTTTCTTCAAATCGTTTGATGGTCTTGGCCACAGCAGTTAGACACATTTCAAAGTTCTTGCGATATGTTTTAAAGATTGACCTTCATTTCTTAAAGTAATTACAGACTGTCTTTTTTCTTTGCTTAACTGAGCGTATTTTGTCATTTTCTGCTCCCTTACATTCAGGAATTACAAACTTGTGCCAATGCTACCTACATTTATAGTAATCATGGACCCCTCACCTGTTAACAATAATTGGTGAGAAAAGGTTAATTAGGTAACATGCTAGTTAACTCAGAGAACATCTAACAAAGACATTTTTATACTTAGGCCAGTGTTCTAACACCGTGTTATACACATTTCAGACTTTTAACCCCCCTTGCTTTGGGCGACCATTTCATTGAAATTGACAAGATTTACATTTTCATTTAAAAATTACATTTTTGAATGCAATTCACTTATGATTATCAGGTTATATAAGTACACATATCATATAAAGAAATATTAAGTGTTTATAGACAAGTTTATACAGTTAAAAGCATAGATAATCATGAAAAGCCCGGTTTCAAGCAGGTGTACTCATACTTTTGACTGGTTGTGTGTGTGTGTGTTAATTGTAGTCCTAGATAATGCCAGTTATATTACTTTGGAATATGTCCTTTTTTTCTTTTTTGTGCTGATTGAATGCTATTGTGTTCTGGTGTTCCTTTGAACATTCTCAATGAGTAGAATAATTGAATTGATCTCTTCATCGTCCCCCCAGGCCCTCGAGTCTGCTATGGAGGCGCGGATGAGCACAGAGTTGTCCGATCGGATCCAGGGCTTGGAGAGGGAGGTGGCACGGCACAGGGACGAGGCCAGCAAGGCACAGGCAGAGGTGGACCGCCTGCTGGAGATCCTGCGGGAGATGGAGAATGAGAAGAATGACAAGGACAAGAAAATCATTGAGCTGGAGAGGTACAAGGGCTTGTGTGTGTGTGTGTGGGTGGGTGTCTCTCTGTGTGTGTCTGTCTATGTTTGTGTGGGTTTTTAGTGAATGAGTTAGTTTGTTGTTTTCAAACTTAACCAAGATATTATTACTCACTGAGACCAAGATCTCATTTATAGGGAGGCACTCTGTTTCAGACACATACCAAAGTTATAAACTGCACCCAGTCCCTGGTTTCAGAACTGCCCTCAAGTAAGTCAGTTATTAAAATGATCAAGAAGCAGGAGTTATACAATCAGTCCCTTATTAAATAATGTGTCCCTCTGCTGCAGCTGCATGAATGTCTACTAATATTAAACCTAAAGGCACAGGTAATACTTATTTGTGCTGTGATAAGAACAGTCAGATCAGAGTATATTAATCAGCCAGGATGCACCTGGTCATTTCAGTAATACCTCAGCACTGGTAGTTCTGAAATCCAAGACTGGGTGCAGCACTAGTGTGAGTTTTTTTCATCCCTGAATACAGTATAAAACATAACATGTAATACTGTACCAGTTTACCAATAGTCAGTTACTACTTTTAAATATATATGTAGTGGATTTCAATAGTTATTTAGATCCGAAAAACCAGTATACATGCCAAACTCAGGTGGGTTTGGAGGAATTGATGATTCTGAACCCGTGTGCACCAGAATCCCCAATCCGACCTTCAGTTCCAATTGGGTTTGCATGCAGGATATATAGAGAAGATTCGGGAATCGAGTCCTCAGATAGGTGCATATGAGTAAGTTGTACGTAGATAGATAGATTAGATAGGTAGATATTGAGAGAAACAGTACTTCCTCGTACAAGTTAGAAAAACTTGTTTTTAAACTAACGAGACACTCTATATAGCTCCAAGAGTTTTGCTGTTTTCACCATGTTGCAGCAGCAAAACTAAGTCACTTAGAATTACAATCTGTACCAGTACAAAAAGGTTTGAAACTTTCTTACATCAAATGTGAAAAAAAACATAAATAGCTCTTACAAACAATGACATATAAGTCTTCAAACTAAGGTACATTTGTTATTCTCCTCCTTCCTCTTCTGTTTCTTATTTTTTAGTTTTTTAAGAGTGTGTAGCGATTTTTGAAACAGAAAAGCTAAATAATTGGACATCTACCAATCATGTGATTCCACATCTTGGTCAACGTCAAAATAAACCAGGGAACGCAAGCAGTTTGATATCCACATCATTTATATTAAATTATTTATTTATGTTTTAAAACAACACGTTGCACAAAAAAAAAAAAAAAAAAAAATTACTGTTTGAACTTGCAACATGAGGTCCTTGAAGAGCACACAGCCTTAGCCCGCTGCGCCACTGCACTGGTGTTGAAACACCTTAATTTTTTAATCTTACATCCATGCCTGACCAGCTTTCACTGAAAACCTGAAGGTTCTGCTCAATTCTAGAAATGCTATATTTCCTGTTTTGAAAATATCGCGTTTCCTGTTTGGTAGATACCATAGAATGGAATTGTACACGAGTGACATGTAGCTTCCTTGTCTAAATCTCTGATCTCTAATAAATTGTAATTCCTCGTTTAATTAAAAAAATAAATAAAGGGAAAATTTATTAGGTAGAAATAAATAAAGTTATACAATGAGACATTAGTGCTTCTTCACTTGCAGCATGTTTGTTTGGTTAGAGCACTGTGCTCCTGTTTGAAAGGTTGCAAGTTCAATCCAAGGTGGGGGACACACTGATGCTTTACCTAGATTGGTCCTGTAAAAAACCCTACTGATAAATGAGTAATTGTATGTAAAAAGAAATATGTCACAATTGTAAGTTGGCCTGGATATGGGAGACTGGCTGGCAATATCAGGTACTTTAAACTTTTCTTTGGAGTTATACTCAGTGGTGTAGTCGAGGGTATACGCAGTTAAACAGCGTTTACCCACTTTGAATTTGGGCAATATATAGTTTACCCACTTCTCATGTAAGGGATGCAGAGTTTACTCACTTCTACACTCCTGTGATGTGCAAATCCTGTGTTAAAGACAGTATATTTTAACGGCGAGCATCTATGTTGTGTTCAGAGAATGTGAGCGGAGCGAAGCGGTGACAGTTCCGCTCACCGCTCATAATACCTCCGCTCTGCTCTGCTCTTTCATTCCGCTCCACTCCTTGTGATTCCTGCTCCGCTCCCCCACTCCAGACAAAATAGGCACGCTCTGTTCACATTGTGTTAAAAAAGATATATAATGATATATAAAGTATATACAGTGGCTTGCAAAAGTATTCAGACCCCTGACCAATTCTCTCATATTACTGAATTACAAATGGTACATTGAAATTTCGTTCTGTTCGATATTTTATTTTTGAACAATGAAACTCAGAATCAATTATTGTAAGGTGACATTGTTTTTATGTTGGGAAATATTTTTAAGAAAAATAAAAAACTGAAATATCTTGCTTGCATAAGTATTCAACCCCTGTGCTGTGGAAGCTCCCAGTTTGCACCGCTTAAAGAAATTGCCCAAACGAGGACACAATTACCTTACCATTGGCCTCCATCTGTGAACCATTAAAGTTGCTGTCACATTTTCTGGATAAAAACCCCACTGTTGAAGGATCATTGGTAAGGCTGTGAATCTGAAGGAAAATGAAGACCAAAGAGCATTCTACAGTTAGAGATAAAGTAATACAAATGCATAGATTAGGGAAAGGGTACAAAATAATATCCAAGTGTTTGGGTATCCCAGTGAGCACAGTTGGATCAATAATCAGGAAATGGAAGCTGCATCACACCACCCAGGCACTGTCAAGAAAAGGCCGTCCCTCAAAACTCAGCGCTCAAACAAGAAGGAGACTTGTGAGAGAAGCCACAGAGAGGCCAACAATCACTTTGAAGGAGCTACAGAGTTCAGTGGATGGGAGTGGAGTAATGGTGCACCAGTCAACCATATCAAGAGCTCTGCATAACACTGACCTGTATGGGAGGGTGGCAAGAAAGAAGCCGTTACTCAAAAAGTACCATCTGAAAGCACGTTTGGAGTTTGCCAGAAAGCATGAGAATGACCCAGCTGTGATGTGGAAAAAGGTTTTGTGGTCAGATGAGACCAAGATAGAGCTTTTTGGCCAAAACTCTAAGCGCTATGTATGGCGCAAACCTAACACTGCCCATGCCTCAAGACACACCATCCCTACAGTGAAGTATGGTGGTGGCAGCATCATGCTGTGGGGATGCTTCTCGTCAGCAGGGGCTGGGCATCTTATTACAATTGAAGAATGGATGGAGCAAAATAAAGGAAAATACTGCAAGAGAATCTGCTTCAGTCTGCTAAAAAACTGAAGCTTGGGAGGAAATTCACCTTTCAGCAGGACAGTGATCCCAAGCACAAGGACAAAGCAACATTGGAATGGCTCAAGAACATAAAGGGGAATGATCTACAATGGCCAGTCAAAGTCCTGATCTCAATCCCTTTGAGAATCTGTGGCACTGTTTGAAAATTGCGGTCCACAAGCGTCATCAAACCAACCTGAACAACCTGGAGCAAATCTGCCAAGAAGAATGGTCCACAATCACTCCGACACTGTATGCAAAGCTGGTACATACTTACCCCAAAAGACTTAAAGCTGTTATTGCAGTGAAAGGTGGCTCTACCAAATATTAGTGTGGGGGTTGAATACTTATTTTTTCTTAAATATTTCCCAACATAAAACCAATGTCACCTTACAATAATTGATTTTGAGTTTTAGTGTTTTAAAATAAAATATCGAACAAAACGAAATTTCAATGTACCATTTGTAATTCAGTAATATGAGAGAATTGATCAGGGGTCTGAATACTTTTGCAAGCCACTGTATATGTATGTATGTATGTGTGTGTGTGTGTGTGTGTGTGTGTGTGTGTATATATATATATATTATATATATATATATATATATATATATATATATATATATATATATATATATATATATATATATATATATAAACTAGCTGTTTTTCCCCCATCATGTTCCTGATTGCAGATGAAAAGATGTAATGTACATTCAGAAAGGAATACAGTTTAATCGTCCTTATTATAATCGCATACCTTGACCTAAGTTTAAAAAAAAAGAAAAAAGCAAAGAAAAAAGATGACAAAGTGCTCAGAGAAGTTATCTAATTTAATTCGAAGACACTTTCTCATTGTTATTGTTTGATACTGAAAAATGCGTGCATTTCAAACTTTGCATATGATTTGTATCAAATTAGCTTTATACAGGCCTTATTTGTATTCGAATATCTCATAGGGAGTCAAAGCAACCCCGTGAACACATATGAGTAAGACAAAAGTGCTAATGGACCACCCTGTAGTAGTGTATGAACTACCCTTGAGTGCAGAAAATCTAAACTGTGTTCACAGTGCTGTGTGGTGCATAACCATAGAACTGTATAAGAACACAAACCGCCGACAGATGAACACACACGGATGACGTTTATTACATTTTTGCAGCTCCCAAATCGGGAATATATATATATATATATATATATATATATATATCATAATTAATAAAGTGCCACATCAATACACTGAATATAAAAGAGAAAAGCTTTGTAAAAAAAAAATGCAATTCTCAAGTCTGCAAAACATAAAAGTGCCTAATTGTGGTTTGAAACTGGAAAATGAATGGTCACCTTGCACAGGCATGATGAGAAATACTGTAAAGTGACTGCATCTGTGTTTGTTGCCTCTTTTGTCCAAAATCATGGCCGAACATATATTTAAGAAAAATAAAACCATGCTCAGTTCTCCTCAGTTCTGTAAAGGAGCCGCCCTGGAAATGTCCACTCCAGCAACTACACCTCTCCGCTCATCCACTCCATGTACAATTGGCTCGCTCCGCTCCGCTCACACTGTTTCTGCATGTGAGACTGACAGCTGAGACCTCAGTCAGAACTGTGGTACAAGCAGGGGGGCGTGGCCATTGGACAGTGTGTTCTGTGATTGGTTGTTTGTGTTCTGTTAATGTTCCTTGTTCGGTACGTTGGACCTGCATGGCAGTGCTAATAGCCCTCGTCCTAGTCCGCAAAAGGACGCTCACAGAATTGTTCCCATAAAGCACACCGTTGGGTCTGTGATTTTTCACGTGAACAGCATTTGAGAGTGGAAATAACTGTATGAGAGGGCTCTTGTTGGCTGAGGGACAATAACAATGTATCTGTTCATGTTTATCTGTTCAATCTATTTGTTCAACTCCACCAAACGGGCATTTACCCATTTTTTTATTTACCACTACACCACTGGTTTTGCATGTTTACAATAACAAATAATAGACTGAACAGCAAAAATGAGCTGATTTACTTTTAATTCATTAGTGCCAGCAGCTTTGCTCGTCTTAAACAATTCCCACCTCGCTTTGCTCACCTTAAAAAAAAAAAAAAAATTCCCTGGTTGCTGCGCTCACCAGCTCCTCACTACTATTCTCTCCTAGCAGAACTTTATGCTTCCGTTACAGCAAACCATGCCAGTGCAGCATGCTGCTCTTTCACTTTTCTGTAAGGCACCTGAGATGCACTGTTATGACTGATTTTATAAATCGCTCTTTAAATAATTGCATAAGAGAAGATATAAATAGATTTATTTCATGCCTCCACCCGCTGTTTTAATTGCATTTTGATCATTCCAGACACCACCTGATACGTGAGAGCAACGAACTCAGCAATGGATTATCCATCCTAGGTTTAAAAAATTAATAAAACAGACATTTGTTATATAAGGTAGGCTATGTTAGGTAGATGACAGATTCCTAATATTGTGAAGGTAGCTCTTTTGATAAAAAATAAATTAATAAGTAATAGTAATAGTTGCCTACTTATTTTGAATATTAACTTTTAAATATTTAGCCATGCTGTTTTGAGAATAGGCCTGTTCAGCGTTTATATGTTAGTGGTAATATATTTGTTTTAATTAGTCATGTCACCAAAGGAATCAGTATACTCTCACTAGGCCCCAAGAAAAATAATCTTGATAACACTGTGACCTGCAATGCCTGGATTGTTTTGTTGGATTTGTAAAATGTTCTGATCGAAAACCGCCCATTTAAGGAATACCGTTGTGCAACTGTCTGTAACACAAACCAGCAGAATCAGCATCGCAATGAGCCACAGGCCAGACACCAACAGCAGCAGGAACAACGTCATTGGGACCAATAGCTAAACAAACAAACCCAAAAACAGGAAAATTACATGTCATTTATTCACAAACAGCCAAATCTTCAGGAAACAAGCAAACTGTCCCTGCCAAAACAAGCCAGGTGACTTGGAACTCCACATCCTGGTCTGCAGTACGCCAACAAAGTCCAAAACTGTTTTGGAAGACATTGTGGATGTCAATAAAGTGTATAATGCTTTATGGAAGTTGAAGAAAATCAATCATTTCTAAAAAGACATCATCTTGCAATAAAACACTGTCAACTTGCTTACTAATCATACCTTGAATGCATTTCAATGTCATTCTGACAATGAAGAAGAAGATGACAATGAAATCGCTGTGAGGAAACAACCAAAGAACAACCTCACCTCAAAGAACCTTTGCTACTTAAGATTCAACTGGACAAAGAGGCTGTCATTTACTACAATTACACAATACATCTCATACACAATGAAACAAAGAAAGGTACAGCTACTGGGGGGGGGGGGACTAGACCTACTGTGTTTCCCAGACTTGTACACTAATGGAATCCATGAAATGCATGCTGAACGGACCCCCCGCTTGAATTCAACAGAGTTTGTTAAAGCTTGGCTTCTGTCATGACTTGTGCAATTTAGGCTGAATCAGCAATATATCTTTCACCTGCAGCATCAGACCAATCTTTGACAGATTAACAAAGGACCTGGACTGACTTGGGACAATACATAAAGGAGGTGAATAGACCAGGGTTTGCAAACATGCCCATCACTGCATCTCGGTTCATTGACAACAAGTTTGTTGCAGTCTTGAGTTTTATCACATCCCCAAATGGCCCTGGGGAAAGTTACGCATTACTTTTGGCGCAGACAGTTCCAGAGTAGTGGAATGCAGCACTTCCACATGCTTCTTTGGGTGGAAGGTGCACTGCTTATTGGAGTTTCCCCCAACAAATTGCACAGTACATTAATCAACATGTCACCTGTACTATTCCAAATGACCTGATAGCACCTGTACTCAGAGACTGTGTCTTGAAGTGGCAGCAACCTAAATGCAACAAGTAATGTCTAAGATCCAAGAAAATCAAAAACAAGGTGGTGATAGTTTGTTGCTTTGGACTTCCCAGAAAAGAACAAACCGTGATGGTAATCCGAGACATGGCTGAGGCCATTGCTGGCAGGAAAGCACTCGAACCTCATGGCAGACTCTACGATCTACCATGGAGTAGTGCAGAAGTGAGAACCAATGACTTCAATCCAGCCAATATGGATATTCAGTTCATTGGTGAACAATCTACAGTCCTCAACTGCTACATTACAAAATACCTCTCAAAACCCGAGAAGAATTTTGCTGTTGGCATCATGAATTACATCAACTCAAACAAGTCTCTGGCCAGCAGACTGTGAAATGTTGCACTGCGCAACTTGTCTAGCAGAGAATGTGGTGCACCTAGAGCAGCAGACAGTCTCCTAGGTTTACCTCTCTATGGCACAGATCCGCAGACAACCATCAAGTGGAATGATGTATCAAATGTTTCTAGCCACCGGCTGAAATCCAAGGAACACATTGACATGCTAGCAAAAGAAAATCCTGACTCAGCCGACATCTACTTTCCTCCCAAAATGTCCGGAGGCTCTGCAAGACATAAGTTTCTATGATTTCATTGCATGGCATGATATGGTGACAGAGAAGCCTAAAATGTTTCCCTTGGGATACGTCAAAAAGAGAAGCACATCCTACTTAATCAATCATTACCATTACAATGTACAAGACTACCCAGAGAACTACTTCTGTGCTATCCTTCCATGCGTGTAGGGATAGCCTTAAAAAAGCTGTGGCCTATCATGACCAACTACAACAAATAGCTGCAGCTGATGAGGAGTTAACTCGACTAGTAGTGCAAAAACAAAAGGAAATAGAGCCTGAAGAGAACAATGAGATTGAAACAGAAGGACCTGAAAATCAAGTTCACGTTGCTCCTCTGTGGGCTGCAGAAGCAATAGCTGAATTCAGAGATGTTGCGGCACAACCTTTTCTACAAAACGTAGAAGACATGCTCACACTCCTTAATAAAGATCAGCAGTGAGTGTTTGACCACATTGCCAAAACTTTTCAACAACAAACTGAAACAAACATCTGCATCCTCTGCATGTTTGTGAGTGGCACTGGAGGCACATGGAAAACTTTTCTCAAGAAGTGGCAATCACAGCACCCACTGGAGTTGCAGCTTACAATATCAATGGGATGACCATTCACAGACTACTAATGCTTCCAGTGGAGCATGGAAAAACACTGGTGTATCGCAACCTCTCTGATGAGGTATTGCAATGCCTTCGTACAGACATGTGAGGTGTGACCCACCTCATTATTGATGAGGTGTCCATGATTTCCAGTGTCACCTTGTTGTACATCTATCTTTGTCTGTGTGAGATTTTCCAGACTGCAAACACAGATGATGGCTGGTTTGGAAAAATCAACATCTTACTTCTGGGGGATTTGCTACAGCTTCCACATGCATGAGAATCCACCTTATTTGCCAGTTACTCAAGAGGAATTGCACAAACTGACTGGCTCCATGGGATCGGTGGATCTGTGGAATTTGTTTGCATATGATGAACTCACACTTAATATGCGCCAGAAACCAGACCGAACTTTTGGTAACCTCCTTAACCGTGCCCGACTCGGAGCCACCAACCAAGCTGATTGCAGATTGTTGACTTTACGCTTGATACCTATGGAAAGAGGAGATATTTCCAGCTACAAAAAATTAATTACCAAACACATGAAAGACTTAGATGACAAAGATGCAAACTCAAACTGCGTCATGCCTACTGTATATGCCTGCAACCAGATTCAGACTGCCGTGCTTGATCGTATGCCTGGAGAGGACATTCATCTTATGGACTGTGGACTGCCCTTGTAACTTCCAGAGAAATGTGCTGAAAAAAATGAACAGCAGGATGACAGCAGTCATATAGCTGGACTGACAACTACCATACAAGTCAAAATAGGCTGCAAACTGATACTTCACAAGAACATTGACATTGCCACTGGTCTCATTCGTGGGGTGGCAATAGGGAAGCGTCAAGCTGTTTCCTATTATCTGGAAAACACAAGAATATGGTCAAAACCATGACCATCAAATTTAACAATGGAGTCGCCCATACCTTTGAATGTTTACACTGAAAGTTTGAAATCATGGACAGAGCAGTTCCCAGTCATTGGTGCTCATGCAGTCATCATTCACAAATGCCAGTGTATGACTCTAAAAACATTTATGATGGATCTTGCAAACTCCATCTCCTCCCATGGACAAAGTTATTTTTGCATTTTCCAGAGTTACATCCTTAAGCGGTGTCCACCTTATCAACTTTTTGACCCCACCTGCATTATGGCATCTCAAACTGCAGTTGCAGAGTAAAACAGGCTGAGAGGGATTTATTGCCCTAAGTTGATAAGCTTGAAGGAGACCAACACACACAAGTTAAAAGATCATGTGCATTTCATTTAATGAGCCACCACTAATATTCAGGAACAACAAAAGCCTCAGCCTAAGACAGTGGCCCTCAAAGTAATTTGGGCATGGGAATAAATTGATCTTAGTTGGCTATTTGCGGGCACACTGACTATTGCATAGGTTCTTATCTTACACACTGCCTTCTCGCGACACATTCATATATATATATATATATTTTTTTTTAAATAGTTTTAATGGGGTTATTCTTGGCCAAGTCTCAGGCAGTAATTGTGCGTGCTGCACTTATTCTTTAAATAATTTACATAAAATATGTAATGCAAATATTTTTAAATAGCTTGTTTAAGCAGATAGCCATGAATAAACTAAAATAAAAAGTATAGTGTCTCGCTTTGTTTCTATTTGACAAATTTGTCAACACTACTCTTTTTTAAAGATCGCTCATCTCCAGTACAATTACTCGGAGAAAGTGGATTCGTAACTAAGTATACTACGGCTTTTCCCTTGTCTGGTGAAATGTATTATTTTTCTCAATAACAGTCTGCGAAATTCAGTGCTTACTCACCTATTAGCCTCTGCTCACGAATGATTGGACAGCTGTCAGATCTTTCACTTTCCCTTTGGCTACTCACTTGCCTTCAATTTTCATGCAGAATACCGTGAACAGCCTCTGCTTGCTTATGATTGGACAGCTGCATAAAGGTTGGCAGATATTTGACTCTCCTATTGGTTAAACGTACAGTCAGTACCTGCACCTAAAACAGACACAGTTTATGTCCCACCCAGCTAACTTATGATTGGCCTACTGCAGATATTCAATTGGTTGATCGTATAGCAAAAGCCGTTCAAGAAAAAAAAATGTCAGGTACGTACAAGCACAGCATAAGTGAGCAGCACTGTCAACAGACTGCTGTGGCGCTTTTGTTAGAAAAAATGTTCAAAGCTTTCTTTATTTTCCCACGCTACGACCCGCCAGAAATGTGTTCATTACCCATAATTTAAGAACAGCTGCAGCGGGCACGATTGCCTGGCTTACAGGCACGAATTTGCCCACAGGCACCACTTTGAGGACCAACCCTAATTTCACCTCATGCTATGCAAATGCAACATTGCAGTGCCTTCTTCACTTGCAGTTTCAGAAGGATACATTAAAACACAGTCAAC
Source organism: Polyodon spathula (assembly GCF_017654505.1). Lineage (NCBI taxonomy): Eukaryota > Metazoa > Chordata > Actinopteri > Acipenseriformes > Polyodontidae > Polyodon > Polyodon spathula. The sequence goes on along the minus strand of NC_054541.1, from coordinate 17,563,770 downwards.
AAGACCCTATCAGGAGCTTTGTTCACAACTATGATCACTTGCCATCCTTTGCATCTCCAACTACTGTGGATATTTGTCGTCTCTTAGGAGAACCCTTTAATAGAGGTGAGCAGCAAGGATTTCTCAGCATTTGTCCTGAAGTATCTTGCATGGTTTCAGTCACAGTAAGTCATGACATTCTATGTACTAGATGTAACTACTACTCATCAAACAGAGATGTGTTGCATGTTTATCCTCTACCTGTACAGATTCAACGTGTTTGGAAGAACTCATTTATAGAAATGACAAATGGGCAACGATTCTTGGTAGCAAATGTAGGCAATGCAAAATTTCTCCAATCATGAAACATTAACTTATTGAGTCAGCAGGAAGAATGATTGCAATCCAACTTATGCTTTGGGAAACCAAACCAGACAGGTCTGTTACAAAGTGACACAATGCCAAGTTTACTGTTATGCAGAAGAGTAAAATTACTATGGACAACAGGAATTACCAATTATCTTCTATTATCAAACACCAAGGACAGGGTGTTGCATCAGGACACTATGTGCCCCTTCTTGCTGTGGGTGCTACTGGAAAATGGGTGCATGCAAATGATGCACTAATTGAAGTGAAACCATGGCCAAGAAATGCAAAGGACATGGATATGGCCTTTTATGAAGAGAGCTAATGCTTTAAAATTGCCTTACATTGGCCTAAGTTCATAACACCTCTATATCAAGGAGAATAATATTTTTTTCAGCATTAAAATTTGTTAGTATACAACCCTTTAGCACTGACATGCATATGTACCTTTTTAACTATTCATAACTTTGTAGTCTTATACCTCAGTAAATATCAATACCTGCCAAAATATACATATTGTTTTCACCACTGATGGATGTACAATTGCAACTAAAAGAATACAATGTTTACACTTTCAATACTGTCAAAAGTCCCTTCTACCATTATTTTACTTTAAAATCTTCTCTCGTTTCTGCTATATTACTCTACTTATTACTCTCTTGTCTTGTCTGTCTGTCTATTTACAATACACGTTCTCTAATATCTTTTCCTCAAAAAAAGAAGCCAAGTTAGAAGTATCAATTGTGTGAATGTTGGGCTCCAGCACCTTTCCAATTGTGCCTATTTGCTTGATGTTTGACAAGGTTGCCCCAATTGCTTCTCCTAACTTGGGCTTTTGTGTTTGATATCACCATTTTAAACATCTGTTGTGTTTCTCTAACTTGTTATAGGTATAGTTTACTGAAATGAACTGCCAAGTTTGTGATGAATAGGCTGAAACATTTACAAGAGTATTAACAGACATGAACTACATTCTCTTACTCTTGGAGCTTGTTTGGTTCTGTATACAGTTCATAAGGGCACAATGTAGAGAACCAGGTTTCCAAAAACACTTTTTCTAACAAAGTGCAGTAACGTGTTTTATAAACAGACCAAAGTGAAGACTGATTTTAGATATCGATCAGATGGTTTTAAATGAGATTAAAACATGCATTTCATGCATAGCGCTCATGACTCAGAATAATGTTGTGTTGGAAGTCAGCAGTTGGCGAGTTTCCTGCTGGCCTCTAGTGGTTATCGCCTTGGAGGTTGGTTTATGTTTTCTATCTGGGAATAAGATTGAGTCCGTTTTAAAATGACAGTGTGACACGTTGTATGCATCATTACAATTGCTCTGTGGCGTTTGTTGAAATGCAATAATTTTTATACTTTTTTTTTCTTTTTGCATGAAAAATTATGTGTCTAAACCAAGAAAGGTTGCATGCTTGTTAGCACAGTGGGTTGTTGCATGCAGCTGTTTTCAAGCAACTTGTTGCACTTGTGGAAAGGGTTTTTCAGAGTGAGAGTTTGATAATATACTAGCCTTTCACCTCTGGAGGCCATGTAACTAAGTGAAACTGAACTGCTTCCTCATCTCCTAAAAGAGAAGGTGATCCCTCTAGTCCAAGGCAGACTTGAGGCATGGAGACTGACCTCCCTCACCCCCAAAGAGCAAGGGTGCTGCATTGAGCCCAGGGCAGGTTTGAGGCATGCTTTCTGGGCAACAACCTGGAACTTTTCAAACACGTGGTAACTTCTAAAGCCAATAAGAGGGTGTGTGGGTGTGTACAAAAACAGGTTACAAGCCTAACAGCCAGTAAAACTGTTGATGTCCCATCATGATTGTATGTTTGTTGCTTTTACTACAGAGCAGATCTTGTGATTCTTGTCCCTTCTCTGTGTACTAACTCTCTGTGTCCATGTATGTGCCTTGCCATCTTGTTGCTGTTTGTGTTTTTTGACCCTCTTTAACCTTTTCGTTTGGCCATGTGTCTACCTGTCCCTCTCCATTCCCTCCCACCACCATCCACACCTCGACTGTGTGTTTGTGTTTGTTTCTCTTCTTCCCTTCCGACTGTCTGTCCTTCAGAAAGCAAGCTTCCCGCACCGCTCAGGGTCACCAGCGGGTGGCAGTGCCTGCCACACAGCACATGGGGGGGTTTGTGTGGGACTTCTTTGGAAAGTGAGTCTGAGATACATGGAGCTTTTGGCTGCATGCTGACCTGTTCAAGCTTCCCTGACAGGGATGGAAACCAGACTTTTGTTGCATAGAAGTTTTACCCACTCCAGGTTTTACGATGAGGCCGATTAGCCCAGTGCATAAGTAACAAGCTTATTAAACTTGCAGTAAAACCAAGGATGGATCAAACTGCTCTGCAATGTGAGTCTTATTCCCATTCCTGATTCTTGGACTTCCACTCCCAAAATTGCTGCTTTGGTGGTTATTTTTAAAATATTGTTTTGCACAGTAAACACTGTTTAATTACCTTGCCGAAATTAAGTCTGGGCATTTCATTTGTGTTGTGCACCAAAATCTTATGCTGTGTTTACAATTAAATACACTACGATGTTTTAATCCACATACAGGATTGTTCAAAATCTGCTTGACTAGTTCAGGTCAGACACCGGATGAAAAATTTACATTTCTACTACAAGCACCACAGCAGTGCCCTACTGCAAGGCACTTTATTTTTTCTTTTTCTCTCAATCAGTTTTTTTTTTTTTTTTTTTTTTTATCTACACAGTTTTGAAATGCCCAATTGCCCAACCTGCAATCCGAGTGCCAATGCTAATGCTACCCATACCTGAGTCGTTACGACAAGATAGTTTTCCTCCTGCTTTAGTTAATCTTTCTTCCATTTTTGCTGTGATCCTTCCTAATTCCACCCATAACTGAGACATACTCAGATGAACCAAACCAATGGCTGCAAACATGGTTGACAGAAGACAATAAAAGTAGGGTCATTCTTAGTTATTACTCCCTCCTCTTCTAACTGCCCTAACATAATAAATTAGATTTCTGTAGTTTATAGGTAAGTATCATACTGCAGGTTTGTTGTTAAAACGTCTTGCGAGCCAACAAAATCCTCATGTTGTGCACCACAAGTTTAGGAAATGATAATGAACACTGTTTGAGCACTTACCGTACTTCTCAAAGTATAACACACTTCCATTTGCATATTATTGAGACTCATGAAGAGGGGTGTACAGAATGCATTGAACATGTTTTTTGAAATTTGTCACGTTGCCCTGTGAACACAAACATGGGCGCGCAGCCACGTGTCGCACGATAGTTCCATGCCTGCGAGATGGAAGCAGGAGGAGACGCCACTAAAACTTCAGTAATGTTGAAATACACAGGCTTCCTGAAGTGTGTGAGAGCTGCTGATAGAGGAACACAATATTTAATCAGTGAGATTGTTTAAGAACTTCTGCAACCAATGACATAGAATAAACAAATGTACAGTATTACTTTGAATTAACTTCGCCCTCGAATTAACGCATCACTCAGATATCAGCTTTTTAATAGACACCGCCCTCGAGTAAACACCGCTCTCAAAGAAATGTGAAAGGTATTTCTTTTCTACCCCTGCTCAAAAAATAAATAAAAAAAAAAATGTGCAACTCTGGCTATGTACATGTGACGCCCCCGAAGAGACTGCAGCCTCAATCCAGCATGTAATACTAACTAATGCACACACACCTCAGTAAGCACATTGTATTTTATGATACAGTCCCGACAGACAAGCCAAGATGAACTCCTTACAGCACAGCAGTCCTTCACGTCCCTTTTTTCCCAGCAGAGTTCAGTGCCAACACAGCAGGGGATAAAACAAGGGCTGTCTGTTGACCTAGTCCTCAGCTTGGATGGTGAAAACTTAAACTCGTAGAGCTTTTCCAGTCACTCTAAGCGCTATCCGAAAGCTGGCCGAAGATATCATCTTGTAGGGCGTTTAGCTGTTTTGTTTTTTATTCAATTGAAATTTTTTATGATTATCTATGCTTTTAACTGTATAAACATGTCTATAAACACTTAATATTTCATTATATGATACTTGTACTTATATAAGCTGATAATCATAAGTGAATTGCACTCAAAAATGTAATTTTTTAATGAAAATGTAAATCTTGTCAATTTCAATGAAATGGTCACCCAAAGCAAGGGGATTTCAGTCTGAAGCCCAAGTCAGTTAAAAGCCTGAAATGTATATAACACGGTGTTAAAACACTGGCCTAAGTATAAAAGTGTCTTTGTTAGATGTTCTCTGAGTTAACTAGCATGTTACCTAATTAACCTTTTGTCACCAATTATTGTTAACAGGTGAGGGGGGTCCATGATTACTATAAATATAGGTAGCATTGGCACAAGTTTGTAATTCCTGAATGTAAGGGAGCAGAAAATGACAAAATACGCTCAGTTAAGCAAAGAAAAAAGACAGTCTGTAATTACTTTAAGAAATGAAGGTCAATCTTTAAGACAAATCGCAAGAACTTTGAAATGTGTCTAACTTCTGTGGCCAAGACCATCAAACGATTTGAAGAAACTGGCACTCATGAGGACTGAACAAGGTCAGGCAGGCCAAGGATGACCTCAGAATCAGAGAACAAGTTCATTTGAGTCACAAGTCTGCGAAACCGGTGATTAACTGCTCCTGAAATACAAGCTCAGCAAAATGCTACTAGAAGTACAGATGTTTCAACATCAACTGTTCAGAGGAGATTGCGTGAAGCTGGCCTAACTGGAAGAATTGCTGCAATGAAACAATTGTTAAGAGTTCAGAATAAGAGGAAGAGACTTGCCTGGGCAAAAAAACACAGAAACCGGACGTTCAAGGAATGGAGTTCGGTCTTATGGCCTGTGGCAAAGCGTAAGCCTTACACAATGGAATATGTAGTTTATTGTATGTCTTTTTGTTAATTGTTAATATTGATTTAATTGTTTAGCTGCTGTGGCGCTCCGCTGGGGACGATTACCCGTCTGCGTGGAGCAGCAGCTGAAAGCAATCAGCTGTTCCAGCAGGCAGGTGGGCGTGTCTCAGAGCGTCAGTATAAAAGCATGTTGATCGCTGTGATCGGGGCTGCTGCAAGGCCTGCCGTTTTCACGGCACCGTTTGAGTTATAGTTTGGGGGGTATTGTGTTTTATTTTGCACTTTTTGTACGGTTTTCTGTATCTGTCCTCTGTGCGTTACCATCGCTGGTAACGTCACATGACCGCATTTATTTTACTTTCACTTTCTTTTTGTTGTTAATAAATCCTGCGCGCCTGTGCCGGCGTGTCAACACCACCTCAGTCTCTCTGTATGCTTGAACAGCAGCTACCCACGCGTGTGACCCGAGGAAGACCCTGTCACATGGCCCGATGAGTCAAAATTTGAAATATTTGGGTCCAATCACTGAGTATTTGTAAGATTCAGAGAGGGTGAGCACATGAGTTCTGCATGTGTGGTTCCCACTGTCAAGCATGGAGAAGGCAGTGTCATGGTCTGGGGTTGCTTTGCTGGTGACAGAGTTGGTGATCTTTACCAAGTCCATGGCAAGCTCAACCAGCATGGCTATCATAGCATACTTCAGAGGCATGCCATTCCATCAGGATTACGGCTTGTTGGGCAGTCCTTCATTCTTCAGCAAGGTAATGACCCAAAACTATCTGGCGAAGAAGGAAAGTGAAGGACAACTCAATCTAATGACCTGACCTCAATCCCATAGAACTTGTTTGGGTATAACTGGACAGAAGAATCAAAGCAAAGCTACCCACAAGTGCCCTACACCTCTGAGAATTGCTGCAGAAGAGCTGGGAAGACATGTCGGGTGATTTCCTGCTGAAACTTGTTAACCGCATGCCTCGTGTTTGTGAGGCTGTTGTTAAGGCAAAGGGTGGCTATTTTGAGTAATCCAAGATTTAGAGACAATTTTCAATTTTCTTGAACATTGCTTTGATACTCCTTATGTTTTGTTTTGTAACATGTGTTTTCATCAGTATTTACAGAAACGTATACGACATAAAACATTGTCAATTATGAAAAAAACCTAGTTTCCGGCAAGTGTACTCAACCTTTTGACTGGTACTCTGTGTGTGTGTGTGTGTGTGTGTGTGTGTGTGTGTGTGTGTGTGTGTGTGTGTGTGTGTGTGTGTATATATATATATATATATATATATATATATATATATATATATATATATATATATATATATATATATATATATATATATATATATAAACTTGCTTACTATCTATGAGAAGATGTAATTTCGGTTTCTCTTACAGAGAAATTACAAACAAACAGGTAACTAGTGAGAAAAAAAATAACTGTAGGATATATTTTGGTTTTAACAGAAATCAAACCAATATTCAGAGGTCATATTTTTCGTTAAGAAAAACAACTGCATCACACTGAACTACCGTTCTCTCTCATCTTCTTGTCCCGTCCCATAGCAACCAATACACACTCCTGATTCGCTGGTACAGTACTCCCCTGACTGCCCAGCTCCCATCTAATAGGCTCTTGTTAACTGTCAGTAAATGTACTGTATTCAAGCCAAAAACACACAAGAGCCTCTCACGGCGCCACTTCTAAAATGCCTTAAATCATGTAATAAAATTTTGCAGCTTTTGTAAAGCATCATATTATTAATAAAGACCGCCCTCGTATAATCACAGCCCTCGTTAAAGGACCGCTGTCGTTTTGATCAAGTTACAATAAATGCTGCGGCGCCAAATTGAAATAATACGGTATTTTAATGTGATGTTTTTATTAGTAATGTATTATTTGCAATTGATGTCCCGTGCATCATATTAGTAAAATGAAGATTATGTGGCTTACAGTATAGGTTTATTTTACTTCTAACAATATATGGTTAAAATAAATGCATCAACTAAAATATATTTCACGGTGTAGAATTTGTATTCAGTGGTATGTTAACTGTAAATAAAACCTGTATTATGTAACAAAACAAAGTAAGACTTCTATGAAATATTGAATATACTTGAATTGCAACAGTAAATGAGTAACAGTTAGTAAAACTGAATATAAGCAAATGGTCCTGCTTTCTAGGTGATCAGTCAACAAAATTTTGTTAGATCAGTTAATCCTTTCTTATGCAGTGGAATGTGGGGTATTGGAAGACTAAAGATAGTTATTTAGTTTTTTGCTGAGTGTTTGGTTACAAACTTGCTAGAACTTTGTTCCAAAAAGAAATCTGGATCTAACCCTGAATTTGGATGCTGAAACCTATCAACATAGTGCCATAGAAATGTATTGCCAGGATCGATAAAACAGTGCGCATTATCCATAGGAGGTGTAATACAGCAGATTCATCACAGCAATGATGAGCAGTGCGTGGAATGCATCAGAGCGAATTTTTGTTCACTTGCTCTGTTATAGCCTTAGTCCACCACTTCATTATACTGTTGCCACATGCCCACTTCCACTGTGCCATACAAACTGGCCAAGTCAAATGAACCACACTGTTGTACATTATTGTTTTGTAGCTCATTGAACACCATGATTTTTTTTTTCTTAATTATTTATTTTAGGAACAGTCCATAAGAGACTGACATCTAATTCAGTTGGACATTTACCGTGCTTTCACTCGTAGGTTCTGACTTCCTTCCTGAATGCAATATTAGAATGCAGGTTAGCTTGCTCTTTCCACGTTGTGCAGGGCAGGCTGTACAGACAGGGCAGTCCTGACCTCAAGAGACAGCATAGGAGATTGATTGTGTGGATAAATCAAAGCTAGGTATTGCAGGGGAGGGAATGCCTGACTTGGAATGTTGTTGGATTTGAAGATTTGGCTGCATGGGCTGGGTCTTAAAGGAATACTTTCAATATCAGACAGTTGCCGCTCTAGTGGTCTTTTTTTAAGCAGGTGATGAAGGAAATATTCTGAAAATGTTGATTGTAACTGTGAGACTTGCACACATCCATCTTGTAGGTTTGTTGATGCCAAGGGAAGGGAGCACACTGCAGTAGCCTTTCCTGCAAATTGTTTTTAGTTTTTATTTGACCTTTGTGTAAAATAAATACTACTGTTAATAATAATTTTTGCTTGAGTGGGCAAAGAATATGTGTCTGTACTCAGTATGATAAATGGGTGTAGCAGTTGAATTAAGATCCAGCCCAATTTATTACAGGAATCCACAGAGTAGATAGACAGGAGGTGGAATTGGAAAACTAGATCTCATGATAGTTACAATAGAGGTCCTACAACAATAGCTCCCCAAGCCTATAAATGTGCAACACAGCAGACTAAGCAAATCCTGAGAGCAGTAAAAAAGTTTTAAAGGGATGAACAGTTCCTTGACACTTTGTCCTCCTTGTATTCTTAGTGAGTTGCAGCAGGTCCACATCCTGCAAGTGCAAGGAGCGGCACATTTCATGGTTAGCTATTCAAACGCGAAGGTCCTGTAGATCTCATGGGGCAGAGTGACTCATTGAAAATGAGGGAGCAGTGCACATTTAATTTTACATTACATTAAAAGACCACTGCAGTACTTCAGCACACCTGACCTTGAGAGTTTGCCAGGGCCTCGCTCTGATGAGGCACCATCGATCCTGCTAGCAGGGCTGTGATACGTTGATGCATGACAATTCAGTTCTTTGCCTTGTGTTTTAGCCTCTTGTTACTCCTGTAACAGAGATACAGTGGTGTCCCCTTATGTACGTATGCCAAGCTTTTTGCTTTACATATCTAGACAATGGTCAGTCTGATTGGGGTGAAAGTTTGAATGTGGGTCTGTTTGTTTTTCAGTAAAACCATGCATCTTTCCATGGTTCCTTGATGGTTTGCAGTCCAGTACCAGCCTTGATCGCTGCCTGTCAGTGTGCTTGTCTCTCTTCTCCATGTGATTTCAGAACAGTCAGTCACTTGCTGCTGTATCTCTTCTGTGCTGCTAGACTATATTTAAGTGATTAATTGTAATGTTATTTTGGTGAAATTCAGAGGAGTGCACATATGCCCTATGGTTTGAGTAAACAAAGTTCTGGAAAATATTGAACACTATCGTTAATGTATTTAATAAATACAGCTTTTTTTTTGTGAAAAAAGAAAAAAACAATAGGGTTCCAAGTAGAAGATGCAGTGGAGTGCCAAGATCTTTTTTTTCCCCATTTTAAAGAATCTGTGAAGAATGCTGTGTTACATTGGTATTTGCATTCCATTTATAATAAGATTAAACCATATGAGAGAGGCTATAATATGATATTGAGTTCATCGGATTTTCCAAAAGCGATTTCTACAGTTTGTTTTGCAAGTACAAATTCTATATCAATGATGTCGTTATGAGTTATTTAGCTGGTGGTAATGTTAGTGGTAAAGTTCTGTGACAAAGCCATTTTTGAGTGCTCGATGCATGCTGGAATGCATCGAAATAACCAAGACTTGTTATAAGCTTGCTACCAGCTTTCTGAATGACTTAAAATGGCAATAATGAACACATCTTCATACATGATTTGATTTAAAAATAAATAAAATGATATGGTGTTAGCAAAACACTGAAACAGAATCTGATTGAAACCTGCAGGCAAGGCTCAAAGCTGCCATTCAATTTGGCACCTTTGCAGGCAGGCTCATGAAGAGAGGCCAGCGGTTTGAAGGACCAAGGAGACTGATCTGCTCCCTTGAGATAGGGTTCTCTCCTGGGCAGGCTTCAGACAGACTCCCAGGTACTAAAGCAGGAGAAACACTTCTTAAATTATTGATAACAATATCACAAATCATGTAGTGTAAGAAAATGTGTTTGTATGTTCAATATTTTGAATAAGTTTGCCAAACGGCATGCATATTTAATTGGCCAACAAGCTTAGACAGTCTACAGTTCAGAACAAAAAACAAGACTATGGATGACAAAAAATTTCTATGTTGGATTAGGAATTACTGCAGGGTGAAACCTTTGATACCTTCACTCCTTTCAAACTATAGAAGACCAAGCCTAAAAAACTAAATGGATTATATAAAAATAATCCCTTCCTTGGTGACAAGTCCATTGTGAATTGTGAGTGTATCAATGGGACTGACTGACACAGCTTTAATAAAAGATGGAGCGGGGAAACCTCCGGTGCTCATTAGTACATGTTGTAAACTTGCGGGTGACATCTATCTGAGAGAAAGGATGTTTGGATTTAGGTTTTCTTTCATAACAGCCTTTGTTCACCCAGCAGCCAAATTGTTTTGATTGCAGCCGAGAGCTAACAGAAGAAATGTCAGAAGTCTTGTAGCAGAATTAGGGCAGGCTCTGCTTAATGGTTACCAAGTCTTGAAAAAGGTCTGGTTCATTAAGATCTATTAACTGTTCCCTCTACAAGCAAAGCTCTGGCAGATAGTTTACATAACTGTGCTTATCCTGTAACTTGTAATTTAGTGTTGGCTGTTTGAAGCCGACTAGTGCAATCTGCAAAAGCCTTTGAGAAAAGTGCTAAAATATGTTATAAGTCGACTGTTGTCCAGTACAGTGAATGTAGTACCAAGAGTGATATAGAAATTTCCATTTGCCGAATAAGAAGGCACAGTAATGCCATTCTTAACCAACAGATGGTGAGCTTGTAACACAAATGAAGGAACACATCTTTACGACCGTGACCCCTGGAATTAAAACAGTACAGCAGGATAATTGTTTAATTTGATTTGGGTGTTGGGGGTTAGATCACTTAATGGTCACATATGCTGCTTCAAAAACAATGTTTAAAACTAGGAATTTACCCCTTGGGTGCTCAGAATATGTGAAAAAAGTGCTGCAAATGTTGCATCTAGATGGCAGGTGTTAATACATCGCATGCAAGACGAGTTACTAGTCTGGTAATCATGTTTGGAGTTTAAAAGGTTTTAGACCTGTATTAGCAGACCAACACCTTTGGGTGGCATACAGTAATTTAAGGGGATATCCAAGCATGTCCTCTTCCTCTGTCTGTCTGAGTCTTGTTGGTGGGCTGTGCTTCGTGCTGTGCATGTTTACTGGTATCCCCTTCATCTCTGCCTGCACACTAACCCTCTCTTAACTCTTTCCTTCACATCTGTGCATTGGATTGCTGCCTTCTCCAGCTTGGCTTCAAGGTCAGTAGATGGTTTTGAACTAACATTAAAACACATCAAACATGTATATCTTCTTATATTAGTACTGATTTGTATATAATATGTTTGATTTCAATGTGCCAATATTCTGCTGAAATCTAGAGGAGGGTGCATACGTTTTTGCTCTATGGTTTGAGTAAATAATAAAGTTCTGGAAAATGTTACGGATGATAACTTATGCCATGTCCATTCCATGCAAGGCAGTGTGTATGTGTATATATATATATATATATATATATATATATATATATATATATATATATATATATATATAAACCATGTAATGGCAATAACCTCTAATTAAAACATGTGTTTGTTAATCTGTGCAGGAATCTATAACATTTTGTTACACGGTATCATTTGATGGACATTTCATTTCTACCCCTTTGCTTACAGTAATGCAAAGACTCTTGAGGTCAAAAACTAATATGGTTTCACCATCTCCAAAGATTCATTTATATTATGGTCCGTTTGAAATTCTACCTTTAATATCAGTGATGCAGAAGTAGGTTATCTCTGAACTAGCTTTATTTACCTAGGGTGTCCTGCTCTGACTGAATCGCGCCATGAAACGAAGCTGCGCAGTAGTTTTTCATGATTGAATCTAATCTAATCTTACCCATTTTGCACTTGGCTACAATACATAGTTCTCAAATGTACTGTATTTGAAGAAACATTCATTTGGTACTACTCTAAGTTCTCTGTTTGCTTGCCTTGCCTTCCAGGAAGGCTTTGCTTCCTTGGTCATTTCATACCAGCAGTGTCTTCTTGGTCAAAGCTTGTTACTGGCTTAAAGCAGGTCAGTCAATAGGGAAAACAGCTTATTGGTTAACAGGAAATAAGCCAGTGAATTGACAGAGGAAGCGCAAGAAAGTGCAAAAACATGGCTTACAAACAGAGACATATTTAACTTTCAGAAGTACCACATATCCTGTTTTAAACTGAAATTACATGTTTGCTAAAACATGTGCTTCACTTTTGAGACCTATACAATGAATGGTTGTGCATGTGTGACAGGACAGAGTCACTGGCAAAGCTGTGGTTTACAAGGAAGGGAGATTCGGACACAGAAGAGCTGCAGTAAAGTGCGAAATGCACCTTTTAATGTATAAATAATAAAACAAACACGCCAAAGACAAGAACAAAACAAACTGCACAAGGGCCAAAACAAAAAGCACTAAACACGAAAACCTCCACCTCTCACCAACATCAACTCTAACACTAACTAATCTAACACCTGTGATCACCCTATTTATACACCATGTGTTTTGACCTGCCACACTGCCACACATCTCTTCCTATGTGCGCAGCACACATGGCCACCATCAGCACCTCCCCCCCCTTCTCTCATGTCCGTCTATCCCCACGTGGACACTTGTGGATGGGTTTGTGATCGTGGCTGTGGTGGAGGTCTCCTCACCTCCTCCTTCTTCTGCCAGGGTGTCCTCACTGCTGGCAGTGGCAATCCCGACAGTGGAAAGGCTGGCTCCTCCAGACATGCAGCCAGCAGTGGACTCTGGCAGAGGTGGTGCTGGCAGCAGTCATGCTGACATCAGCATGAGATAGTCCGGCTGCCATTCCGCCTCCTCCTCCTCCGGGAGGAGACAGTTGAACAGGAAGTGCCACTCTCCCAGTCCCTGCAGGCTGGAGCCTTAATTATTTATTTAACCAGTTATTCAGTTCACGGCTCCAGCCACATTCCCACGTGTTTTTGCAGGGAGGATTTTAACACCCCGCCACACAACTGCGCATGCATGCACACACACACACACACACACACACACACATACTCACACACCAGTGCCTGTCATCCATGAAGATATTAATATTTCACAGAATCGGTGCAGAGACCACTCCCACATCATGGCAAGGCTGTGATCAGGGCAAACACTGGCCCAACACAATATTAGGTATGGAGCCCATTCATGCATTGGTTACAGTACCAAAGTTTTACGAGACACTTCCCTCCATATCTGCTAAATCGCCATGTTTCTGAGGCACTGTAGACATTTAAACAAATTATTATTAAAAGGTGAACAAAAATCTGCAAACTCAAAAGAAACAACATTTATACATGATTTAATTAAACAGCTTGTTAATTCAACAAAACTTTGTTGCCAGATGCTAACCCCCCCCAGCTCGCTTATTTCAGAATAATGAATATTATTATAACAATTTTTAACACAGCGGAGAATTTAAGAAATCTAAACATCTAATTATCGTGTCAAAGGAGGTATAGAGTCTTTTATAATGGGTCTTTTGTAAGCAGAAATGAACATTAAATTTAAGCAGGGCGCTGATCAGACCCCAGTTTGGCGAAATGTTAGGTTTGTTTATATAGTTTAAAAATTGCGTGTGTATTTCAGGCACAATATACAATGGAGAGTACTGGGTGGTACGGTGTGTTCATATCCTGGCATCCTGCCTTCACACTTGGAAGCATGGTTTGATGTTCAACCAGGCTCATCGCAACAGAAACTGTTTGTGTTGGATTGTGTTAATGGGCAGCAACTCCATTATATTATTGTGTCAAACATTTGGTTTTACCTTGTAACCTTTTGACTGCCACGTAAAGAGAACGTTTGTGTTCCTGCTGTGCCACGGTAAAAATGGCACCTTTTACATCACTCTTTCAAAATCATTAAGGTCTTCTGCTGACAAACACTATGCCATTGTTAATATAACCCAGAAGAAAATGGTGCAGTGATAATAAATTGTGTCAGGAAATCAGGAATGTGGAACAACTGGAGAGTTCGTGACTGAGTATGTTGTCAGTTTCAGAATCAGCGCTGTCTAATCCTGGTTGCTTGTACAGAACAAATTCCACTGTAAGAAAGATGACTTTTAGCATGTGTTTTACATTTTAAGCGTGATACTGCAGGTATTTTTTCAAGTAGATTGCTGTAAAATAATCCTCAGGTTTTAAACTCACCTCCATTTAAACCTGGCTGGTTAGGACATCTCTTGAGATTAACTTCCCAACAAAACAGTACCCCACGGGGCCAGACAGAGGTGTACTATCATTAATAGAAATGATTGTCTTCACACTATCATTTATGGCTCTACCTTTTTCTTTTTTTATAATACACTGCTATTTTTGCTGGAAACTGCCTCGATGCAACCGTAACAGATTGTTGATGGGCTTTTTGATAGATATGTCATTTTTTTTTTCAGTTGAGTGTGGGTTAAAACAAAAAAAAACAAAAAAAAACAAAAAAATCACCCATTGTAATGTTCCTTGGCATAAGCAGTTGTCTTCACTTTGGAGCAATGCATTATTAGCATTCCTTTGGCGGCTCCATCCATTGTTTCATCCTCGGTGTCGAGTCCTTGAGGTCCGTGTCACTGCACACGTCTGCTGTGTGTCTGTTTTGATGAATCACCTCCCTTTACTGCCCGTAAATCCACTCCAGCCAAGCATGACTGTGCACTCCACCTTCCCTCTGCCAGTAGAGCACCTCCACTGGCCCGCCTGTTTGTCTGCCTGCTGTCTATTCACACGCTTACAGTATGTTGAAGGAACAGGTATGGATCTAAGTATTTTAAATCTATCAATAATAGAAGGGCTGTTGTGAAACCCATCATCTCCAACAGTCTATGTGAATCGAAGGTGTAAGTATTTAAAAGGCAGGTGTGGTTTTAATTAATTGGTTACTCAATGGCATAATTTTGATCCAAGAAGCTGCATCAACTAGTAGGGATAATGTTGCAAGTACCAATAAAGGGAAAAAAAAAATTCCTAGTCTTGATTTAATATTGCTCCATTATGGCCGTAAGGTAGTTTTTTGTGTGTGGATTTTTGTCTTTGTATTTTTGTGGACTCTCAGGGCCTCCTATAAAGAATGAGAAATATAAATAAAAAATGCCTTCCTCTCTCTGTCTGTGTCTCTGCTGCACCGGCCTGTGCCAGGGCTCTGTATTTATAGCTGTCCTGCAGCTTTCGATTTAGTGGCAAAGGCATACCATCAGCGAGGAACGGCGGCGCGCAGCTAAAGCCCTCTCGCACCATCAGGGATCCCCCCCTGACCCTCATATAAAAAGTTAATTCTAATAGCTATGGAGCCGCTGCGCCACAGCCTGAAAGTCACACTTCATTTCATGGAATTTAACCATTTCTCTGAGGAGCCCCAGTGCATTGAGTCAGGGAAGTCGGCCTGGGCAAGTCAGTGTGAGATCTGTAATAGATAAAAAGTCTAGAAAAAAAAAAAAAAAAAAAAAAAAATATATATAATAATATATATATATATATATATATATATATATATATATATATATATATATATACTGTATATGTGTATATATATAAAAATGTGTGTGTGACTGTGTATGTGTATTTACATGCCTTGAAAAAGTATTTTCCCCTGTCTGATTTTCTGCATTTTTTCACATTGAATTTGGTCATATCTTTTTGTGGGTTGTAGTAGTATATAGAGGGAGTCTGAGAAAAAAATGACACCAAAGCTTGGTGCTTCTTTCATTTGTTTGGTGTGCAAGGTAATCAAACATGCGATCTTTACGTGTGAAAAAGTTGCCCCCCTAGTTAACTCAACCCAATTAAAGGGATAATTAGGGTCAACGATTTGAGTACTTTGGTTAATAATCAGGCCTGATTTGGGTCAGCCCTGCCCAATATAAATCTGACTAACTTTGGCCCTTACCATCAGAATGAAGTTGTCAGCACACAGAATTTAGAGCAGTGATCCTCAAAGTAATTTGGACACGGGCATAAATTGATCTTACTTGGCTGATTGCGGGCACACTGACTATTGCATAGGTTTTTATCTTAAACACTGCCTTCCCGCAACATATACAGTATATAAAGCGCTTCAGTGGGAGTTATTCTTGGCTCACTCTGATAAGGCCAAGACTCAAGCAGTAATTGTGCGTGCTGCGCTTATTCTTTAAATAATTTATATAATACGCAATGCAAATATTTTTAAATAGCATGTTTGCACAGATAACCATGAATAAACTAAAATAAAATAGATAGAGGGATAGATGGTATCTCGCTTTGTTTCAGTCTGGCAAATTTGTCAACACTGCTCTGTTTTAAAGATCGCCATCTCCAATACAATTATTCACAGAAAGTGGATTCATACCTAAGTCTACTATGGTGTTTCTCTTGTCTGGTGAAATTAAAAAATATATAGAGAGAAAAGTACATTCTAAATACTGAAATGTATTATTTTTCTCAATAACAGTAGGCGAAATTAAGTGCTTACCCGGCATATTAACACCCTGCCTCTGCTAATGAATGATTGGACAGCTGTCAGATCTTTCACTTTCCCATTGGCTACTCACTCGCCTTTATTTTTCATGCAGAATACCGTGAACGGCCTCTGCTTGCTTATGATTGGACAGCTGCGTAAAACTTGGCAGATATTTGACTCTCCTATTGGTTAATCTTACTGACAGTACCTGCAACTGACAGACACAGTTTATGTCCCACCCAGCTAACTTACGATTGGGCTACTGCAGAGAAAATGCAGATATTCAGTTGGTTGATCGTATTGCAGAGGCCCTTCAGGGAAAAAAAAATACATAAGTACATAAGCGAGCACCTCTGTCAACAGACTGCTGTGACGATTTTGTTGGAAACGTGTTTAAAACTTTCTTTATTTTCTCTACAACATGCCAGAAATGTGTTCACTGCCCATAATTTAAGAACAGCTGCCGCGGGCACGATGGCCTGGCTTCGTGGGCATCACTTTGAGGACCACTGATCTAGAGGCTCATCGTGCCACGATCAAAAGAAATTCCTGAGGCCTCCGGGGGAAAAAAGGAAGTTGTTGATGCCTATCAGTCTGGAAAGGGTTACAAAGCCATTTCTAAGGCTCTGGTGCTCCACCAAACCACAGTCAGAGCCATATTGTCCAAATGGAGAAAGTTTGGGACAGTAGTGAATCTTCCCAGGAGTAGCCGCCCTGCCAAAATCTCTACAAGAGCAAGGCGTTAAATCATCCAGGAAGTCCCAAAGAACCTTAGAACAACATCCAGGGATCTGCAGGTCTCTTCTCACCTCGAAACCACTGCTACTAAGAAGAACATGAATGCTTGTCTGAAGTTTGCCAAAAAGCACCTGAATGATCCTCAAGAGTTCTGGAACAATGTTCTATGGACAGACGAGTCAAAAGTGGAACTTTTTGGCCAACATGGGCCCTGTTATGTCTGGTGAAAACCAAACACTGCATTCCACAGTAAGAACCTCATACCAGTGGTCAAGCATGGTGGTGGGAGGGTCATGATCTGGGGATGCTTTGCTGCATCAGGACCTGGACGACTTGCCATCATTGAAATTTTCGATTGGATTTAGGTCGGGGCTCTGACTAGGCCACTGAAGGACATTTACCTTTTTGTTCCTTAGCCACTCCAGTCTAGCTTTGGCTGTGTGCTTTGGGTTGTTGTCATGCTGAAAGGTGAACTTCCATCCCAGTTTTAGCTTCCTTGCAGAGGGCAGCAGGTTTTCCTCAAGGACTTCTCTGTACTTTGCTCCATTCATTTTCCCTTCTATCCTGACAAGTGCCCCAGTCCCTGCTGATGAGAAACATCCCCATAACATGATGCTGCCCCCACCATGCTTCACAGTAGGGATGGTGTTCTTTGGGTGATGCGCTGTGTTGGGTTTGTGCCCAACATAAGCTTTGCATTTAGGCCAAAAAGTTCTATTTTAGTTTCGTCAGACCACAAAACTTTTTGCCATATGGCTACAGAATCTCCTGAGTGTTTTTTTTTGCATACTTAAAACAGGATTCCAGGTGGGCTTTCTTGAGGAATGGCTTCATTCTTGCCATTATACCATACAGGCCAGATGTGTGGAGTGCTTGGGATATTGTTGTCAGATGCACACTTTGACCAGTCTTTGCCATAAAAGCTTGTAGCTCTTGCAAAGTTGCCATTGGCCTCTTGGTAGCCTGTCTGATCAGTGTCCTTCTTGCTCGGTCATCAAGTTTGGAAGGACGGCCTGATCTAGGCAGGGTCTTGGTGGTGCCATACACCTTCCACTTCTTAATAATTGTCTTGACTGTGCTCCAAGGGATATTCAAGGCCTTTTGATATTTATCTATACCCATCCCCTGATCTGTGCCTTTCAACAGCTTTGGACTGGAGTTCTTTTGAAAGCACCTTGGTGCTCATGGTTGAGTCTTTGCTTTGAATTGCACTACCCAGCAGAGGGAACCTACAGAAACTGCTGAATTTATCCTGAAATCATGTGAATCACTACAGTTTAACATGGGTGGAGGCCACTTAACTTGGTGTGTGATTTTGAAGGTGATTGGTTACTCCTGAGCTAATTTAGGATTGCTATTACAAGGGGGGTGGACACTTATCCAACCAAGCTATTTCAGTTTTTATTTTTAATTAATTGTCTACAAATTTCTAGAATATTTTTTCACTTGGAAGTTGTGGGGTAGGATGTGTAGATAAGTTTTAATGCATTTTAAAGCATTATAACTCAACTAAAGGTTAACATTTTGAAAAGGAGTGTACACTTTCTATAGGCACTATATATATATATATAAAACATTTTATTAAATCCACATATTAATTTATCTGCTGTGCTCGGGCTTCTTTATATCGCATGGAGGATATTGCTGGGTAAACTGAGGTTTTAATGATGAATGTTTATAGATACAGGACTGTGGTGCCCAACAGGATTGGCACCCTCATGATAACAAAAACAGTCTTGTTTTTCTTTTAAACATTTCTGCAAAATACCTGGCGGAATGCTTGAATAAGCCAGTGATGGCTTGTATTGTAAATTTACTGTAGAATTCATGCATTGAAATGTTTTTATTATCTTGGAACTGGTGCACATGTTTGTCCAGCTTTGTTATGCTAAGGAAGGAATGCTCAGGCAGTATATCTTTATACGTGTCACAGGGATATTGCTTTAAGAGTGCATTCTTTGCTAATCATTTTATTAAAAGCTTGCTGTTTGCATTTTATTGTTGCCAGTATGAGTTTGATAATGAGTTGTATGTTTAGAATATTAGTTATGTCTTTGTGCATTAGACAACAATCTGAACAGATATAGAAGTATAGTTACTGATACAATGGGTACGTGACTTATTAACCCTGGTATATATGTTGAGATTTACAATACCCTTCAGGTAGGAGGCAGTCATATGTATGTTGCAAATTTTTACATGTGTCTTGATTGTGATGAAACTTGGTATTAACATTATTGAGCATATACTCTACTATTCTGCATGCTTTTGATATTCATCATGGTCATAAACTTTATCTTCATACTGACAGCTCAAATATTTCATTTACAACCTTGGCGGGGCATGAATGTTACTAACATGGTTGTTCATACCATGTAATGCTAATGTCTTTTAAACCTCCCCAATGCCGGCTTATATTGGCGGATCCTGTCCACAGTGCTGGCTGCAGGTTTTGTGCCCTGTTTCAGTTGAGCCGTTGACACACATCCTGTTCCATTTTGTGTCCTGCCCTTGGTTCTCTTCGGAAGATGCCGTTTTCTGTGCTGACATCCAACAAGACAAGTTCCAACTAGCCAGCTGATTTCAGACAGACTTAGTCTGTCTCATACAGTTAGATTTCCCCGTGTATGTGTGATTTTGTTTTTTTGTATTCACATGCACCTTCGTTGCATGTTGAATCCCATTGAGTGTTTGTTCGTGGATTGTAAATTGGATGTAATCTACGGTGCTAATATTCTATGCATAAAAACCTTTTGTTTTTTAAATTAAGCAGAATACTTACTGTTTCCATTGGTAATGTCTGAAACACTGTGGTGTATTTTTGAGTTTGAGGTTTCTATGACAATAGCCAGAAACAAATGGTTTTAGATATCTCAGTCAACTGAGACAACTGACAAATGACAGCAGACCTGATGTCTACACAGGTATGTCAGGGAGCTAATTGATGATGTTAATAAATGGGTGGTGGGGGCAGCTTTAATAAAGAGGTAAAAGGCAACCGTAGTATTAGGATCCTCCATAGCCATTGTTTAGATCATTAAAATAGACCCTTGTCAGGATCTGTAACTCTTTGATTTTAATTGAGTAGGGAATCCCTTTGAGTACTGGTTGTCACAAGGTTGTATAAAGTGTGCAGCTCCTATTGAATCCCTGCTTTGTCATGGCAGACAATGGCTTTAGCTGTACAAATGACGAGCTTGCTGAATCCTTTACAAGAAAAACAAGAAATAAGACCCCCAGAAATAAATTGTAACTTTAATGAGACGACAACTACAATAACACGCCGCAGCGAGGAAGGGAGGCAATAAATTCTCATGGAGCCAGCGGGCCAGCGAGTGGCCAGCCAAAAGCTGTATTTGTAGAGGCACAGGGCTCGCTCTCTGTGCGTCCTCGTGGCAGACACTTCGGTCCGGCTGCACAGTGGGCAGGTTGTGTTTGGCCGTGAAGGTGCTAAAACGACTCCCCAGTGTGTCGTTCTCCCCAGGAGGAAAAGGAAGTCCAATGGAGGGAAAACGTAGACCACAAGTAAAAATGTTCATCCGGCCTTCGTCTTTTTCCAAGAACGCCTTTTTCTTCTCAGTCATTTACCTCAAGGCCATTGTAGAAAGGGCTAGACGTTCAAAGACCAGTGGGCTTCAATTAATGTTACGATTCTAGCAAGAAACACACAGCTTGAAGCAGTAACAATTAATGCTTTATACTATTTTAACTGGCAACTATGGCAAACTCATTCCAGGTTTTAATACAAGCTTGATTAGCCACAGGGAATTGGTAACAAGCTCAGGTTTGTTGTCTTAAATTCATAGAGAAACCAGGAGTGGAACTCACTGCTATGCAATGGGAGTCTTTTTTCCATTCCTGCAACAATAGCAGTTTTGTGTGTTCTGCTGAAGCCTTGTTTCTATTAAAACAGTGAAAAAGGTTCACATATGATCTATAATGATGGCACACTGTTTTTCACCTCACACCTTTACTGTGGTGCTGTGTACAGTGCTGCTTTCACCTTTACTGTGGTTCTGTGTAGTGTTGCTTGCACCTTTACTGTGGTGCTGTGTACAGTGCTGCTTGCACCTTTGCTGTGGTACTGTGTACAGTGCTGCTTGCACCTTTACTGTGATTCTGTGTAGTGTTGTTTGCACCTTTACTGTGGTACTGTGTACAGTGCTGCTTGCACCTTTACTGTGATTCTGTGTAGTGTTGTTTGCACCTTTACTGTGGTGCTGTGTACAGTGCTGCTTGCACCTTTACTGTGGTTCGTACAGTGCTGCTTACACCTTTACTGTGGTGCTGTGTACAGTGCTGCTTGCACCTTTACTGTAGTTCTGTGTAGTGTTGCTTGCACCTTTACTGTGGTGCTGCGTAGTGTTGCTTGCACCTTTACTGTGGTGCTGTGTACAGTGCTGCTTGCACCTTTACTGTGGTGCTGTGTACAGTGCTGCTTGCACCTTTACTGTGGTTCTGTGTACAGTGCTGCTTGCACCTTTACTGTGGTGCTGTGTACAGTGCTGCTTGCACCTTTACTGTGGTGCTGTGTACAGTGCTGCTTGCACCTTTACTGTGGTGCTGTGTACAGTGCAGCTTGCACCTTTACTGTGGTTCTGTGTACAGTGTTGCTTACACTTACGCGTGGTTTGTAAGTTCTGAAAAGCCTCAAACAGTGTTTTAATCAGTTCTTGATACCACCATCCCTTATTCCCGTAGAAAGTCCTTCTCAGTGTCTTCTTAGTTTCTTTTTTTAGTACAGTAGTCTCCGGCTAAGAGAACACCCCTCGGGAAGCAAGCGAAGTGTTCTTATAGCCATGTTCTGTAAGACGGAGTTAGCCACCAGACACAATATGAATCAATAAATACTTTTATTATTTGTCGTGACCCACGTGCATCAACATATGAAATGAACTGAGTAAGTAAATGTAAAACAATAGGCAAGTATATGTTAATAAACTATAATAATGAAGTAGCAGACAAACTAACATTAATAAAACTAAAGCAAAACAACACGGTCAAAAAGGTGGAAGTAAGGGGTGTGCATGCAGTGCTTAATTTGTGCTGGGGCATAGCCTATAGTCATAGCGTCGGTACCTCTAGTTAAAATCTCATAAAATGCTTTCTTTTCAAAATCTCAACACAATTGGATTAAGTCTGCAAGTTCTTACTGCCACGTTTGAAGCCTACTTTAAATTACTTTACGATTTCAGCTTGAGTGCCTTTTAAGTAAGATGACACTGCATGCAACTCTGTTGTGTTTTTTTTTTATACACAAATAAGCTTACTTGATTTGAAAAACATCATGAACGATGCAAGCAACTTCTTACACGACTTGGTTTAGTTTCAACAAAGAACGACAACTTTTTAATGAAAAAAAATATTGTAGCCTAATTCAATAAGAACATTAGCCTGCTATATTATATTAAACCAAAACAATAAAAAAATAACAATCTGGTTCTCTCTAGCCTTTTTCAATTAATATATTTTAATTAATAGAGAATGAAAAAATACTAAGATAACAACTACCTAGCTTAAGTTTAATTAATCATTTTCGCAATCTATCAGCGGCTGCTGTTGCATACACATCTCTGATAATAGTGCAAACCGTGGGTCAAACCAACGTTTTTTTTTTCAATCAATGTCGTCCTTCTGGAGTGCCTCTTGAATGCCTTTTAATTAGTATGTTTTTTTAAACCATTTAAATGGAAAACCATAAACAAAACATGTATACAGAGTTTTTTTGCGGTTACCTTTAATTCACGTCTCTGCACGCACTACTACTTTATCAGAATACAAAACAATTGAATGATTTGACAGCGGTTCTGGAAAGATTTAATAAACCAATCAAGACGCGCACAGTGACAAGTTGCTTTTTTACAAAACAGTTCTATATCAGTTGTGAACGAATCGCTTTTTGGTGCCAAGAAGGTGTTTTAATCAAAGTTCCTGTTCCTTTAGCCGGAGCATTTACAATAGGAAAAATCTGTTTCACCACAAGGGTGTTCCCTTAGGCAAAGTGTTGTCTAGGAGGTGTTGCTATACACAGAGACTGCTGAATTACTATATATTGTACCATTTAGTGTTGTATTAGTTGTTGAAGAAATTTTATGTAAATAGCATTTAATATATTTTAAAAGCTGCCTAGAAAAATGTGCAAAAATTAACTAAACTTTATAAAGCAATTTAACTGTACTTGTCTCTTACACTTCAATATGTAAGAGATGAGTAGATTAGTCAAATAAAATATGAATGCGTGTGTGTGTGTGTGTGTGTGTATATATATATATATATATATATATATATATATATATATATATATATATATATATATGTATATATATATATATATATATATATATATATATATATATATATATATATATATATATATATATATATATACACATACACACACACACACACATATATATATATATACACACATATACAGTACTGTGCAAAAGTTTTAGGCAGGTGTGAAAAAATGCTGTAAAGTAAGAATGCTTTCAAAAATAGACATGTTAATAGATTATATTTATCAATTAACTAAATGCAAAGTGAGTGAACAGAAGAAAAATCTACATCAAATCCATATTTGGTGTGACCACCCTTTGCCTTCAAAACAGCATCAATTCTTCTAGGTACACTTGCACAAAGTCAGGGATTTTGTAGGCATATAGTCAGGTGTATGATTAAACAATTATACCAAACAGGTGCTAATGATCATCAATTCAATATGTAGGTTGAAACACAATCATTAACTGAAACAGAAACAGCTGTGTAGGAGGAATAAAACTGGGTGAGGAATGGCCAAACTCAGCTAACAAGGTGAGGTTGCTGAAGACAGTTTACAGTCAAAAGTCATACACCATGGCAAGACTGAGCACAGCAACAAGACACAAGGTAGTTATACTGCATCAGCAAGGTCTCTCCCAGGCAGAAATTTCAAGGCAGACAGGGGTTTCCAGATGTGCTGTCCAAGCTCTTTTGAAGAAGCACAAAGAAACGGGCAACGTTGAGGACTGTAGACGCAGTGGTCGGCCAAGGAAACTTACTGCAGCAGATGAAAGACACATCATGCTTACTTCCCTTCGCAATCGGAAGATGTCCAGCAATGCCATCAGCTCAGAATTGGCAGAAAACAGTGGGACCCTGGTACACCCATCTACTGTCCGGAGAAGTCTGGTCAGAAGTGGCCTTCATGGAAGACTTGCGGCCAAAAAGCCATACCTCCGACGTGGAAACAAGGCCAAGCGACTCAACTATGCACGAAAACACAGGAACTGGGGTGCAGAAAAATGGCAGCAGGTGCTCTGGACTGATGAGTCAAAATTTGAAATATTTGGCTGTAGCAGAAGGCAGTTTGTTCGCCAAAGGGCTGGAGAGCGGTACACGAATGAGTGTCTGCAGGCAACAGTGAAGCATGGTGGAGGTTCCTTGCAAGTTTGGGGCTGCATTTCTGCAAATGGAGTTGGGGATTTGGTCAGAATTAATGGTCTCCTCAATGCTGAGAAGTACAGGCAGATACTTATCCATCATGCAATACCATCAGGGAGGCATCTGATTGGCCCCAAATTTATTCTGCAGCATGACAACGACCCCAAACATACAGCGAAAGTCATTAAGAACTATCTTCAGCGTAAAGAAGAACAAGGAGTCCTGGAAGTGATGGTATGGCCCCCACAGAGCCCTGATCTCAACATCATCGAGTCTGTCTGGGATTACATGAAGAGAGAGAAGCAACTGAGGCTGCCTAAATCCACAGAAGAACTGTGGTTAGTTCTCCAAGATGTTTGGGCCAACCTACCTGCCGAGTTCCTTCAAAAACTGTGTGCAAGTGTACCTAGAAGAATTGATGCTGTTTTGAAGGCAAAGGGTGGTCACACCAAATATGGATTTGATGTAGATTTTTCTTCTGTTCACTCACTTTGCATTTTGTTAATTGATAAATATAAACTATTAACATGTCTATTTTTGAAAGCATTCTTACTTTACAGCATTTTTTCACACCTGCCTAAAACTTTTGCACAGTACTGTGTGTGTGTGTGTGTGTGTGTGTGTGTGTGTGTGTATATATATATATATATATATATATATATATATATATATATATATATATATATATATATATATATATATATATATATATATATAGTGAGCAGGGAGAGGGTTAATTTCCTCCCTGCTTAAAAAAAAAAAAAAAAAAGTGCGGGTGCACATTTGGGTTTGTTTAAGGGTTTAATTAACTATATTTGTGTTAATTGTTTTATTGTTTATTTGTCCCCTGCACCTGGCTATCATTGTAAATTAGAGCCAGTTGCAGGGTATTTAAGAAAGACAGCCAGTCTGTTCAGGGCTGCTTAGGAGAGGGAAACAGGAAGGTGTATGCCCTGTTTGTGAAGCAGTCACAAGTGAGTACTGTGTAGTAACGTGTGTGTGTTTGTCTACCGGTAAACAGCTGTCCGATGTGTTAGTCAGGGTGATCCTGTCTGTGTAGTTAGCGATCCAGTGGGAAATAGGTGTTTATTTTGTGTGTTGTTTGTTTCCTTTTGTGTTTTTGTATTTATTAAAAAATAGCGCCCAAGCGCTTTAAACTGCGATTCTGTGTGTCTGGGTATGCTTTTAAAGGGGCAACGAACCGTGGACAGTTGCAATCGGTTCACTCATATATATGTATGTGTGTAGTTACTATCCAGACAGATTTGAGATCATATGTTTTGAGTTCTGTGATTTCTCATAAAATTTCTCACTTGGCCA
This sequence comes from Polyodon spathula, assembly GCF_017654505.1. Classification (NCBI taxonomy): domain Eukaryota; kingdom Metazoa; phylum Chordata; class Actinopteri; order Acipenseriformes; family Polyodontidae; genus Polyodon; species Polyodon spathula. The sequence continues at coordinate 17,537,687 of NC_054541.1, read as the reverse complement.
CCATGGTTTTTAATTAGCACGTACTGCTGTTTTTGTAATGGGTTGTTTATTTCCCGTTTTGGGAATTTCCAAATTTCATTAGCGGTTTCTATATTATTGGTTCATACCCGATTAATTCCCAACACTTGGACAGCCTTGCTTTGCTTTGGCTAAAATTGTGATTTAAAGCAAAGATCTTTCCTGTCCAGTCGATAGATGGGAATAAGAGAGATCTCAGAAATTTAATTTGGCGCTTGAACAAAACTGCATTCCTTTCCTCCAGTAGGGTGAGCTCCTACAACCTTTCTTTGTCATCCAACAATCACTTTCTTTCCAATGGGATGATGACTCCCAGCCTTCCACACAGGAAGTCACAAGTTGACACATTAAGGAATCGTGTAGCTTCAGACAGAAACGCTGGTTTATGTGTTTACACATTTGGAGCACGACCTCTGAGTGTCGTTTGAAGCAATCTGTTTCTTGTCATGCCCTGCTACATGCACCGAGCAGTGTTAGCACACATTGCTAATTTTATTTTATTTTTAATCCAAAGACAGATCGCACTGTTCCATATTATACAGCATTGCAAAGAAGTCATTTTCCAAATTTGCTTGTTTTAATATAGATTACAACATACTTTCTTTCCTGTACATTATACTTATTATATAAATCGAATACTCCATGAATGTTCATAGAGAGCTGTGGTTATTTCAATCATGAGGATAGCTGTAAACAGCCCAGGTTGTTTGGATATCCTCATTCATGAAATAGTCTTTTGTCAATGCTCATGGTGCATCTATTTGCTAGTTAAGATAACCTAGAGAATATATACACACACACACACAGTACCTATAGAAAGTCTACACCCCCTTGAACTTTTTTCACATTTTGTTGTGTCAGTGCCTTTTTCCCCACTTATCTACACACCATACTCCACACTGTTAAGGGGAAAAAGTTTTGGAGAAAAAAATTATATATTAAAAATACTAAACTGAAAGATCATAATTGGGTAAGTCGCCACCTCCCTGAGTTAATACTTGGTGGAAGCACCTTTGTCAGCAATTACAGCTGTGAGCATGTTGGGATAGGTCTCTACCAACTTTGCACACCCAGGTTTGGCAATATTACTCTTCTTTACAAAACTGTTCAAGCTCTGTCAAGTTCCTTGGGGAGTGTTGATAGACAGCAGTCTTCAAGTCATGCCACACATTTTTGATTAGATTTAGATTGGGGTTCTGACTGGGCCACTCAAGGACATTTACCTTTTTGTTCCTTAGCCACTCCAGTGTAGCTTTGGCTGAGTGCTTTGGGTTGTTGTCATGCTGAAAGGTGAACCTCCATCCCAGTTTCAACTTTCTTGCAGAGGGCAGCAGGTTTTCCTCAAGGACTCCATTCATTTGCCTTTCTATCGTGACAAGTGCTCCAGTCCCTGCCGATGAGAAACATCCCCATAACATGATGCTGCTCCCACCTTGCTTCACAGTAGGGGTGGTGTTCTTTGGGTGATGCGCTGTGTTGGGTTTGCGCCAAACATAACGCTTTGCATTTAGGCCAAAAAGTTCCATTTTAGTTTCGTCAGACCACATACTTTTTGCCACATGGCTACAGAATCTACAGAAAAAGAATACAGTGTGTTTTGCATACTTCAAATGGGATTCAAGGTGGGCTTTCTTGAGTAATGGCTTCCTTCTTGCCACCTTACCATACAGGCCAGATATGTGGAGTGCTTGGGATATTGTTATCACATGCATACTTTGACTAGTCTTGGCCATAAAAGCTTGTAGCTCTTGCAAAGTTGCTATTGGCCTCTTGGTAGCCTCTCTGATCAATCTCCTTCTTGCTTGGTCAACCAGTTTGGAGTGATGGCATGATCTAGGCAGGTTCTTGGTGGTACCACCTTCCACTTCTTAATAATCGTCTTGACCGTGCTCCAAGGGATATTCAAAGCCTTTTGATTTTTTTTTACATTTTTTATACCCATCCCGTGATCTGTGCCTTTCAACAACTTTGTCTCGGAGTTCTTTTGCAAGCGCCTTGGTGCTCATGGTTGAGTCTTTGCTTTGAAATGCACTACCCAACAGAGGGAACCTACAGGAACTGCTGAATTTATCCTGAAATCATGTGAATCACTACAATTTAACACAGGTGGAGGCCACTTAACTTGGTGTGTGATTTTGAAGGCAATTGGTTACACCTGAGCTAATTTAGGATTGCTATTACAAGGGGAGTGGACACTTATCCAACCAAGCTATTTCAGTTTGTTTTTAAATTAATTTGCTACACATTTCTAGAATATTTTTTTTCACTTAGAAGTTGTGGGGTAGAATGTGTAGATAAATGGAAAAAAGTCACTGTGTGTGTGTGTGTGTGTGTCTATATATATATATATATATATATATATATATATATATATATATATATATATATATATATATATATATATATATATATATAAAAATTATTTCCATGTGTTTCCTCATGCCTGATTTGTGTGTACTTTAGGTCTCTTTTTATCTAGGTGTTGGAGGATTGAAATAAAGCAGGAAGTGAAATCATAAAACTGGGATCACATGATATGCACATGTGAGCTGGCATTAGTCTTTGTTGGGTATCTCCATGGTGGCATGCTGTTGAGTACTCTAGGTTTGCTCTTTTCATGACTGGACGTCTGTGTGCCCTACTGTAATAGGGGTTGTAGGTAACCCTGGTATTTAAAAGGAAAAGCGTAAATTGCCGCTGTGTGTTCCTACGACGCATCTTGTTGTCAGCCAGATACTTTTGCCACTGGAGACGATCCCATTCACATGTGTTTTAGCTACAGTGCTGCATGGAAATATGGCATTACGTTACATTTCCCAGTAATTTTATCACATGCGTGCTTAAACTGCTAAAGAAAAAAAAACTTTGTCTGGCTTCTGTATACAATAATTCAGAGTGCTTCTGGGTCCCTTTGCTCCAAAACCTTTGACCTCGGCTTAACTGGAGAATCCTCAGGGTCTCTTTTACTAAACGGTGGTACTGTGTTTTGCACGCAGTAAGCCCTTTACTGTGTGCTTTGTGCACCTGCTGTACTCACTAACCAGTGACAGGCAGTCTAGTGCATGGAAAAAAACTTGCAGAAAAATAACTGCATTTGAGTCTAATGAATAATGTTAATGTGTGGAAATGTATGCAAATCATGTCACAAAATACCACGAGGGAGGTATTTGATGTGCAAACTATTGACTAGTCTAATATGTAGGACCTGGAAAAATTTACGATATCACAACTTTCAAAGAAAAATATGTCTACCTACCGTGAAAAATATGCATTTTACTTTCCTTACAGTATTTTACATTATGCTTCAGCTCCCTGTTCATTTCATACTTTTATCAAGTAGAAGCAGTAGCTGCACATGTTCCGGCGTCAGTGCCGTTCATCTGGTTACTACGGCAACGGGGTCAAACAAATACCGGATTCATGATTGGTGAATTCCTCATACTGTACAATGACATAACATGAGAGTTAGGTGGAAAGTTTAAAATTGTTGTTTAAATAGTGTTGATTTATTAGCTAGCAGTGTATGATTAACATAAAAAATGTAGACAGCACTGGATGTCGCCGGTTTGAATCTGGGCTATTCCACAGCCAACCGTGGACGGGAGTTCCCAGGAGGTGGCGCTCAATTGGCTGAGCGTTGCCGGGGGTGGAGAGGGGTCTAGGTCGGCCAGGGCATCCTCGGCTCACCGCGCACCAGTGACCCCTGTAGTCTGGCCAGGCGACTGTGGGCTTGCCTGTTAGCTGCCCGGGAGCTGCGTTGTCCTCCTACCCTGTAGCTCCTGGGTGGCTGCATGGTGAATCCGCAGTGTGTAAAGAAGCGGTCGGCTGACTGCATACGCCTTGGAGGACAGCGTGTGTTCATCTTCACTGCTCCCAGGTCAGCACAGAGGTGGTAGCAGTGAGCTGAGCCCAAGTAATAATTGGCCATTTCAAATTGGGAGAAAATAAAAATAATTTGCAACGACTAAATTTATGGAATAAAAAAAATGTAGACAGCTGACAAAAAAAAAAGCTAAATTAATTTCAGCAGAAGATTGTGCTGAGAGCTAAGAAAAGGGGATGTTGCAGTCAAGAAAATCAAACTTAAAGTTCAGGATAAACAATTACCGAACAAGCAGGTCACAATCACAGGATTGTTTTAAAAACAGCACAGAAGGTGGAGAAACACGTAATGTCAACATTCTGAATTAGTGAAAGCCTTTGCGCAGCCTTTTCTAATGAAAAAAAATCTGTATTTGTGGAGTTGTGCCTAACTGTGTCACACTCAGACAAGAGTGTCTTTCATAAAGAAAAACACAAAAGCTTCGGTTTTGTTATTCTATGTTTGCAGTTAAAGCTGCTCCCGTGTTTAGGATTTTGTGATTTAAAGGCAGCAAAATAGTCTATGGGAATTACACGTCATTGTAATTAATGTGTCAACATACGTTTTAAAGGTTTGGAAAACTCGAAAATGTTGCTGAATATGTCATTCAAGGTTGTTTTTAAAAAAAATCTGTTTTCTGCTTGTTACCTTTTTTTTTTTTTTTTTCAGCCAACACAGACCATTTTGAACGACTGTTGTTTCTAATTTGTTTCATTTTTAAAGATTGTTTTAAAAATAACGACTCAAGTTACAACGTACTCGTACATCCGCAGACAGTCCTGGGATATTTGGAGATTACGAGGCAGGTGTATATGCAACACTTTATGTTAATATATTTATGTACTCACCATGTACTTGTGATACTTAAGTAGGCTATGCTTAACATAGCTTTAAAATATACAAAATAAACTATAAATGCCCAGTAAATGAATGTACACAGAGTGCTAGTTGAGGTGCAGTCATAAATACAAGCAGTCACGTGGCATCTAATGTTAAAGTGATATTTCGCCAAACACAAATGAAATAGTTAACTTCTAATTGACTGAGCAAGTGTTTTTCTGACTTTTGATTAATATTACAAAATAAATCAGAGGGAGATAAAGTTTTGCAGAGTTAAACCATAGATGTTCCATTAACAATTACTTTCTCTGCTTTGATTGTCTCACAGGATGCTGAATTCCGCGCTTAGTGAATAGAGCTACCACTGGTTCATTTTTGTGCGCAGTGTGGCTTCCCCCTGCTACGCGGTAATTCTGCTCATTTACCGCCGTATAGTGAATGAGGCCCTAAATGCCTTTCTCATTTTTATTTACTGTAGTGTAGGTGGGGCTGGAAAGCTCATTCTCACATGAATGCAGTGGAATAAGAACAGGTGTTCAGTGCCAGCACAGGATTCTCCAGACTAACTCAAAGCCGGGTAGACACATTTCCGGCCATTGCTTTCATCAGTGTGCAGTACAGTATGCACCTCACCACCCTGGATCGCCTGCCCTCTCTATGAAGATGAGGGACTACGTCTGTACGGAGATGTTCTTGGCAGGAGTGGGGTGTCTACTGCTACACAGAAGGTGGCACCAAAACATTTGTCTGCTTGATTCTTTACATTTTTACTTTAGTGCCAATCTCCCTCACCTTCTGTACATTAACAATTAAATCAGGCAGTAGACTACAATGCATAGTCAGATGACAAGATTTTGGAAATTACTGATTTTTTAGCTGCAAAACAGGACCAGCTCAACAATAACACGAAAAAATATTGCCTTTTTTGAGATCCTTTCATATGTACCGCTATGGCCAAAAGTTTTGCCTCGCCCTATAGAATTAACTAAGGCGGGGGGGGGATTAATGCCGCTGCTATGCTTGTTTTGTTTTGTGCTATTGCCCCATCACTGTGAAGTGTATCCACTTTAACCAGCTGAGAAATCTGACTCATTCCTGAAATGTAACTGCTGAAGGAGTGGTTTGTAACAGTAAAGTGTGAAAACTATCCATTTTTGGTATTGAGTACAGCATCACCCTGACAATTTCACTTCACATTTGAGGAACCAAAACTAAAAATATTTTATAACAAGTACAAAATAAAAAGTTTGCAGAGATTTTCATCGACACCTGATTGTCTGAGCAGCTGTTGAATGGAGTAACCAGTTCACGATACTATTCATGACTATTCTGATACTGATGAAAAGCGAACTGGCAGATAGATTTCGTTTTCCCAGAAAAGACTGTGGGGCGCTTGGTGTGGAAGTCATCATAGGGAAGTCGTCTTCTGCTTGTTTTTAAAGGAAAGCTTTGTGCGAGCTGCCAGTGGTTTCACTCTCCTGAGACTGGGAGTTTGAAGCTGGCTTGTGGTCACAGTGGTGGTTTTCTTTTTCCCTTGAGTGCAGTTTGCCATTAACAAGCTTAAGTAACTGTGCACAGAACTGTACAAACAATGCAGACGGGACTCCGTTTCTCACAGCTCTTCACCAGTCTGTGGCCGCGCTGCCAGAATTCGCTTCTCCCTAGTCTTTGCTTAACAAGGATCCTAGGCTGAGACATTTGTGCCATTACTCAGATATCATGAGCCGGGGAAATTACTGATGATCACACCCATAGACCGGCTGATTCAGTTATATGTGCAAAGGTTGGACGAAAAAAATGCCTCCAATATGCTGTGCAAAAGTTTGTGTAAATGTGCTGTACTTCTCACAACTGATATCACTTTCTTTTTAAACAACTGATATCCTGCACATGTATTCAGTAATATGTAAATGCAGTGTCACCCTGTAGAACGTCTGTCTGAGTCACAATGGGTGCAGCCCTTCGGTTTGACTAAACAAGTTACTGTTTTATTACAAGAAGCCAAGTGATGACTCTAGAGTAGTCTGAAGACCCAAAGTAGGAATTATTAAATTAGTAAATACAGTATAATCGTAAATCTCAAAAAACTACTCACTTCTAAATCTTTTGTAGTCATTTTTGTATTACTTTAGTATAAATGCATATTAATTTGGATTCATATGTTGTTTTTTCTGACTTTATGTGAACGAAAAGACACACATTTGCCTGTTTTCCTATTGGAAATAGTGATATTTTGAAATATCACTGTCCTGGTCACAAAAGCAAAGTTTGTGGGGAATAATACCCATTTTCTATACTTTTGAGGCATAAGCAATTAGGAAATAACACTTACTACCCAGGAACAAAAAAAAAAAAAAAAAAAAAATTGTTACACGGTGTTATTAAACGGCAACTCTCGCCAGACGATGTGAAAAAAAAAATGCTATGGTTACCATGGCAATTTAATGTGTATTGTCTGTTATTTCTTGATAGCTCAGAACAATCAAACCAAGGCATGGTGTGCCAACCATCGAGAGGAGAGGAGAGGGCAGATTGGGAACGAAGGGGGTGGTGGGCGAAAAATTTGCCTGACAATGTTTAAGCAAATAATTAAGATTGGTATATGGTAGTAATAAAAATATTTGCTTACCAAGATTAATATAATCGGAAAATTGATTTGAAAGCACAGGAGTACAACCTGCCCCCACCCCCTCGAAATCAGGGATGTGGTGTCTGCCTTTCCATCCACAAGCACAAAACAAATTGAACAAAACGATTTAATAATAATCTGGAGAGCAACCTCTAGTGTGGTCAACAACACTGTCGAAAATAGCAACTTTTATTCAAATTGTCCATAAAAAGAACTGTTTTGGAGAGATGTTTTATTTATAATATCCTGTCATATCACTACAGACAATTGGCTCCCAGATAGTGGGTTTTGTTCAAACTGATCTCAACAATGGTGAATCTAAATACTGCCACTGTGTATATATTACATTAGGACCAAACCTGGGATTTTACTTTTAAAGACAAAAATACATTTGAGAGACTCACTTACACAGAGATTTTGGTTCTGTCAATTTATTTAAAACAGCAGTACCATTCAGAGCTATTGAAGAGCTGTTGTCTTTTGTACACAGTTATGTCTTCTGCATTATTCTTTCTGTCACCTTTTAATTATTGGTGTCTAATAAAAAAAACAAGTTTTTTGTCCGGTTTACCTGAATGGATCACCATTCAGATAAGCAGTCCATCCCACAAATGCAGTGGTTGCCCACCAATATTACATTGTCACCAATGCTGAAAGACAGAACATTCATTTTAACCAAATGATGAGTGCAAGACTTGCATTCCAATGCAGTGTTCTCTGACTTCATAGACATAGACAGAGGCAGTACGCTAGACGTGACGGTCTAGTTACTGTGTGAAAACAGCAAACCCTACTCCCCCAGCTTACTTGCTTAGCCTTTGCATGAAGACCACAGATCTTTTAAACCTTATTAATAGTGTCTGTCTTATATACTAGAGGGGTAACGCTTAGCTTTTTAACCAAAGAAATGAAATTTTAAAGTTTGATGTCTACAGCTGCAGTCTTTACCACAAGGTGTGGAGAGGCGGAGCAGCAGTTTGGATTGAAACTCCAAGCCCAGCAGATGGCTGAACCTCGGAAAAACAACACAGCAAAACATTCCCAGCTATTTATGGCCTGTTAAAGCTATGTATTGCAGAGGGGAGGGGGGAGAGACTATCGTCTCTATCGGCTTTCCAAATAGGTGGGAACGCTTACAATTGGCCTCTGTGAGTCAATTCATCAAAGAGCTTAAGCAGCTCACTTTTGTATTTATGAAAAAAAAGAGGTGCTTGTAGAGGAGGAGGGTGGGGAGGGGTGTTGCAAAGTTGGCTTTGCTAGCAAGTCAAAACATATTAAGACAGGAAAAGGGCTGAGGAAGCATTGTAAGGGACATTCGATTTGATTGGACCCAAACTAAAGCCTTTAATGTCAGTTTGCCAGCCACAAAACACTCCCAGCGCCTGTAATTTCTCTCCCCGCACCACCCCTCTGTGCTTCAGAATCACTGCGGTGTGGTCGAGTTGGGCTGGAATCTGAGATAGACTTGTTCTTTCTGTCTCTCCTTTTTTTCTCCCCCCTCTCAAAACTCCTCCGCTCCAACCCAAAAACCCACTGTAAGGCTGGTAAACAAGTTTCACAACGATTCAGACTCCCAAGCTCCAACTCTGTGAGAAACTAAGATTGGTGCGTTTCAAAAAAGGGCAGTTTCGCACTGAAGAAACACGACCCAGTCTAGTGGTGTAAGACCTAAGCCTTGTGTCCTTGTTGCGTTTTTATTATTAACCAGTCATTTAGTATCTCATTATATTATACTGTCACTAGATATGAGTACCTGCACAGCTGTGTAATGAAACAATTGTTTAGTGCACCAGTGAAGCTTTGGTCTGGAGATCAGTTGTTGTTTGCCAAAGTGTATGCACTTGATAAGGTTTCACACAAGGTAACAGTAATAGAAGTTAACAGGTTGTTGCTCCTATATCCATTTTAATTTAGAGCAAAAAACTATCCCTAACATCTGTCCCTTTGTGTGTTTACCTGGTCCTTCTTACAACAACACACACCTAACTAGGAGGCCTGACTGCCAATTAAGCTGAATCTTGACTTTGATTACTTGCAAAAACAATGCTGAAAAAAATAAACAAGTGCATACTTTGGCCGTCGTGGTGTTCAGAGATAGTTATTATATCATATAAAGTAACTTTAAAGCTTGTGATTTAGGAGCATAGTTTGTTTTGTTTTTTTATGGGGAGTTTGGAGGAATGTTTCCTGCAGCTTTGAGCTCAGTGGAGGTCTTCCATCAGGCAAACTTTCCTGTGACTGGTAAGGTGTGAAAAATGTAATCGCTTGGCACATATGGAACTAGTGTTTTCCATGGAATAAACAACTTGGAAATGGTCCATGGAAATGTTAGCTTCAATAGAAGGATGTCCATTGTAGATGCTGTATTAGCTGTGTAAGAGCATGCAGTACAGTAGTATTTCAGAGAGCTCAGATCTGCCACGTGCACAGTAACTGGCTGTGTGATCAACTTTTTATTGAAATCATCAGCATTTTGTCTCTGGGTACTGTGGGAAGATGAAGATCTTGGTTTACCAGAGCTGTTTAGTTGAGGCTACAAACTAAGCTTTAATATCTGGTGCCTAGCTAGCTTGGATAGAATTAATTATCTTTCCTTATCTACTATCCCATTTGATAAAGAAGGGATCTTTCCTTATCTGCTGTGCCATTGGATATTGTGAAGTAAATGTTAAAAATGTTAATGTTCAGAGTGGTTTTCTAAGCTTTCCTTTTCTGTAAACCTTGCTTGAGGGAACACAGTAATCTACTTCATTGGGACCTACTTGTACTTGAATTCTGCAATTGGTTGGACTGAACTGTTAGCCTAAACTTGATGAAACTGTGCCTGGGCTGTTGTTACGAGACGCAGCTATTGAGGGTTATAATATATGGTATATTCTTTAGGAGATTATTTTGCATTTTTGTACTGGTGAGTGCTAATAGCTAACTGACGCAATGTTATTTCAGTTGATAATTGTGGGTCAGGAGCCTGCCTGGAGAGACTGCAGATCAAGTGAACATGGCTTGCACCACTGGGTGGAATTCAAAACAGCAGCGCTGTTTGAAAAAGCACTGTTTGTTTTGAGTCAAGACATTTGTTATTTTTTTATTCCTACATGATGTGTCCTAAATGAGTGGAACTGAAACGGTCACATTGTCTTCAGTTTTATCTACCAATAAAAGTAAAAAATATGTAAAATATATACAGGGTCAGCTGCTCAAAGCTAAAAAAAATAACCAAGAGGCTGCACATGATTGTGCCGTTAATCTGCCAGCCTCTCTCTGCTCTATATAAGAGTGGTAGGGTATGGATCTGATGCCACCGCCAGCAGGGCAGTTGCAAGAAGTCTCATCAGTCAGGCATCATTGACAAATTCATATATTGTTCTGTTTAGGATGTTCTCTTGTTAAATTGGGGGGCCACGCCTAGTTGACTAGCTGCCCACACATCAACATTATCTGAATTGGTTTAAAGACACTTTTACACCTGAAACTAATAGTCGACCAGTGTTAACAAATGTCTGACTTCTTTTCCCACCTTACAGGCAGATGAAGGACCAGAGCAAGAAGGTGGCTAACCTGAAGCACAAGGAGCAGGTAGAGAAGAAGAAGAACGCTCAGCTGATGGAAGAGGCCCGCAAGAGGGAGGACAACATTAATGAGAGCTCCCAGCAACTCCAGGTAAGCAGCGGCATTGAGTTCCCATCAGCTGCAGCTTGGCAGCGTCACGCAGAATAAGGGCAGAGTTAGTTTCACTGGATCTCTGTTTCAATAATAGGAGCTAGTACCTCACAAGAAGACACAAATTGTCCTGAAATCCTGTAAAAACTCGATTAACCACATTTTCAATTAGTTTAGATAACAAATCCTTATTACCTACCAAAAACAATTTTACTGCAAACTCTTTGTGGATTAGGGAGTTTTTCCACCCATTTATTATTATTATTTTTTAATTTATGAATTTTGGTGAATGTACTGTTTACTGGAATCAATTGTATCTTGAACTGACAAACATGAAAAAACTTGAAAAAACATAGTAATTTGATGCTTGACAATAGAAAATAGCAATTTTTTTCACAATTTATTTAAATTATTTTTAATAATATAGGGTTGATTAACAGACTAAATCTAAGAATGACAAACAAGCAAGAGTATTGCTGAGGTAGAAAGAAGGCAGCTGCAAGAGAAAATAAAAAGTGCAAAGTTCTTGTCAGTGATGTCATATGGTTCAACCAATAGCACTGTCATAGAGGAGCTAGTATAAGTATGATTCTGCCAGAAAGGGCTGGTGACTGTGCAGTTTGTGCTCATGCAGTCTGTGGAGAGTGTAGATGCCCAACACATCTCAGGAGCTATATCTTCACTCATGAGGCAGATTGTTTCAGACCCTGTTGAAGCTGCTCATAAATGTTGCTTGTTTTTGCATTTTCTTTTGTCGTCGTCGTCCCCCCAGAACAACATTGGCCTGTAAAAATGCCTGTGTGGCCGGTGGATTTTTCCATCCTCTAGTCATAGTGGCTAGTGCATGGAAAAGTTAATTTGAAGCCCTGACCCACCCTGCACATCACATGGCTGCGCTTCTACCAGGTGAGCCACTTGGGGACCCCCTCCACCATCTTTAACATTTTCCAGAAACATTTTTTTTAATAGTAATAAGCAAAATTTTATTTTTTTTCCCACTGTTAAGTGAGTACTGTTCATTGTACACTGACAACTCAGTAAGCCTTTAATCTGGTATAATGTTATACATTTAGTTTTTGGACAAACGCATTAGACACAAGTTTCCCAAACCTCCCGAGAATCTTTTACCACAGAGTGCTGAGACATAAAATCCTCTCTTGAACAACACCCTCCTTCAATTTCAGTACACTCAAAACTGTTCCGCCACCCCTGATGGCATGTGATATTTTGTGGTGGGGCATTTGTTGCCCATTTTACAATGAATAAATAATCAGCTCCTTGTCAAATACATGCCAGTGATTTTAATGAGCAAGCCGTTCCAAAAGTGCAGTGGCACCACACATATCAATTTAATCTCCATACAGAATGACGGGGAAATATTTGTCATTCATTATAACCCAAGTGTAAAACAAATGTAAAAAAGATGATTAAAAGTATATTTCCTCATGCAGCAGCAGATGCTGCAGGACTACAAGGCCCAAAGCTGATACTGTATTTCTTGATTTCCCTGGACTGACCGCTTTAACAGCCTGTCCCTGAGCACCGCAGCCAATCTCCCCGGAGTTCAACCCATGACCTCGCAGTGGCTGGGCTAAAGGCCTGGTTTACAGCTCACTGTGCAACTGTGTCAAATCCTATTCCAGCTTTTTTGAAATTGGAATATAAATCACCAAGTAAATCATTATGGATTTGTGAACATGTCTGTTCATCGTATCCTGTTTACAGGTGACGGCCTGTGCATAGAACACCGTGCTCATTTAAAATGTGTAATACTCATTCCTGGACACACTATCTGTGTATGTGTATGTGATTAATATATAATAAGGTAATGCATTTCATGTGGAGGCTGTCTCTTCTTCTTCTATTTCTAGTTGCTTCTGAGAACCTAATAACAGAACCTCTGTCTTATCAGAGTTTAACTGTATTACATGTTGGGACATTCACCTCTTCACATCAGTAAAGCATTCAGCTAAGCCTAATACAGCCAGGGTATCATCAGGTTTTACAGAGATGTAGAGCTGTGTGTCATTGGCATAGCAGTGGAAGTTAACACAATGTTTGCAGATCATCTCACCCAGTGGTAACATGTACAAAGAGAAACAAATGGGTCCCAGTATTGGGCCTTGGGGAATGCCACATGCAACCAGTGAAAACTGATGTCTTAAGACAGTGCCGGACAATCCAACCCAACTTCTGAGATGATCAATTAAAGTGGTATGGTGCACTGTATCAAATGCAGTGATTAAATCTAAACGAAAAATAAGAGATACACAGCTAGAGTCTGCACTTAACAATAGATCATTCACCACTCTGATGAGCTCAATCTCTGTACTGTGCGCAGAACGGAAATCCCACTGAAACTTTTCAAGCAATTTGTTACCCTTAAGAATTGAATTTGGCTGGTTTGCTACTATTAACATTTCTAGAACCTTAGCTTGAAATGGCAGATTTGAAATAGGTCAATCATTGTTTAAAGCAGTAGGAGCTAGGTTTGATTTCTTAAGCAGAGGTTTAACCGCAACCATTTTTAAGGCAGAGGGAACTACTCCTGACTGCTACTACAATTAATGTTTGTGGGGGGGTTATGTATGTGACTGGAATTCATTTTTTGGTTTATATGAATTTAACAAGAACCCAGTTAGAAAACTGGTTTTATCAAACTAATAAGGGCTTCTTTGACAGGACTTAAATCTGAGAACCCCACATCCTGATTCAGATAGCGAAGCCAGGGTTTGGCACGGGAACAGCTAGTAACTAATAATCTAATGTTGTTTTTTAACTAGAAATACAATATTCTTAGGAAAATGTAAAATATAATTTGAATTTGGGGTCAGGAACAACAGGGTTGGCAAGGGCTATTGTGGTCACTATGGGTTGGATTGGATTAATAGAACAACATTACAATTTAAAAAACAATGATTTGCAATATACTTTAGCTGTGTTTTAGCAACTCCTTGAACAAACATTCTCACATTTCAGCTAACTCTGCATGTCCAAAGCTGCTGCTGACTCTGGGGTTGCTGCTGACTCTTAGGGCTGCTTTTAATCACCCCGCTAGCAAACAGCACAGGCTAAAGTTATAGTGTCAACTGGGAAGCAAAACACATCAAGCCTGATACAGATAAGTAACAATGGAGTCCAAGCCAGCAAATTGAAGGAAGATGTTTTTGGAGCCAAAAATATCAAACTTAAAAGACAGTACTTGGGACCTTGAGGCAAAGCAGTTGCATTCAGATATTTTCCAAATGAGTGTTATCTTCAGTCAATTCAAATTTAAAAAATGGAAACAACAGTGATACAGTACATAGCATTTGTACTTGTAGAATGAAGAGACCCTGACATGTATTCTGACATTCCGTCACTGCGTACATAATTGTATAACGTTAGGTTTACCATCTATGTATCTATTTTATTTTAAACATATGTGTTTTTTCAAAGACAACTTCTTAAAACATGTTTGTCTGTATTAGGGCATGTTAGGGTATTAACACTAGTTAATGCAACACTTTATTGATGGTGAACTTCCTCAATTGTTGTGTAGTATGTGTGTGTGTGTGTGTGTGTGTGTGTGTGTGTGTGTATGTGTATATATATATATATATATAATATATATATATATATATATATATATATATATATATATATATATATATATATATACATACAGTATAATTAATTTCAATACAAAAGCAACTAAATGGTGATATAATTACGATACAGTGTAATGAATCTAAATTGAAAGTGTAACATGGAGATTCAGTGTTCAATAAATTATAGTATCTAATTTGACAAATGTTTATATTTCAACAATTTAAAAGCTACATTGGATTGAGCTGAAACACATTGTCACTGTTATGAATTTTTGGTGTATTATGTAAAAGTTCCAGTGTGGAGCAATAAACAACGAACATGCTTTTTGTTACAGAATGTTTCCTGTCCTGTTTCTTTTTATTCTTTTTTGCTTGTATTTTTGTAGTTTTTTGATTGATCAGAATATTTATTGTAATAATGCAGATTTCCTGCAGGTGTAGTAGTCACGCCCTAACCTTTTTGTAGCTTCCAATTCTAACCTGAAGGTTGCTTGTTGTTGCCTGAAGTTCTAACTAGACATCATCAACATCTGATTCCTTTTAGGCTCATATAATGGTGGTGCCACACCCCTGGCACGAAATGCCAGCTTCATCACATGCAAGTTTTGAATTTCTCGTCTTAATTTCCACTTGCCTGTCTGGTAGAAATGTACTTTAAAAGCCATTAAGTAAGAACATAAGAACACCAGAAAGTGTACAAGCGAGAGGAGGCCATTTGGCCCATCTTGCTCGTTTGGTTGTTGGTAGCTTATTGATCCCAGAATCTCATCAAGCAGCTTCTTGAAGGATCCCAGGGTGTCCGCTTCAACAACATTACTGGGGAGTTTGTTCCAAACCCTCACAAGTACCTTGTGAAGGCCTTTCTCCCCGGCCCCAGCTGTTTTTCAAAAATGAAAGCACTTTGAAGATCCTGTGCTGTTGTTGAAGCTGGCTAGTTACACTTGGCAAGTACAGTTCCATGGTTTTAGAAGCATATTTGTTTGATGCAGTGTTACAGGTTCCAGTCTCAGCTTAGGGTTAGTTAGGGACAATAACTTTGGAGTGGTCCTCAGAAGTGAAATAATTTTTTTTTTTTTTTTTTTTTTTTTTTTTTTTTAAATTTAATCCATCTATTGCTTAGTTTGACATTCCCATGTGTGGTGATTTGATAACTAAGGTCTTTGAATTGTGTTCTGCACAATATGTTTTTGTTAATGAGTCATTTGAATTGGTGTTTTAACATTTCCCTTACTATTAGGTGGTGGTTGTAATCATTCTGAGTGGTTTGGGGTTCTACTGAGCTCCCTTTGAAGTAGGGAATATTAACCATTACAAATGGGTGTTTCCCTTTAAGACACCCGAACCTGAAAACTTGATACCAAAAACTCTTGTCAGAGCAGGGTGACGTAGCTGCTGCTGGTTTTTGCTTTACATTTTCTACCGTGTGTGTGTGTGTGTGTGTGTGTGTGTGTGTAGGTAAGTATTGAACTATCTGAGCAGCTACTGTATATGTTCCTTCCTAACCGCTTGCTGCTGTTCTAGTGCAGCTATCCAGCAGCACCATTACAAAGGCTTGATTCAAGCAGGCGCCTTCTCATTTCATGTTCGGAATAGAGGTTAACCCGTGGCTATTTTGCAAATGGGCATCCCTGCTGACTTGCCACAGACAGTAACTGTGACCTATCGCCCCCGATCCAAAGGGGCCGAGGTTACTGTTTCGGTGCAGGTTACTTCGTGTCGTGTTTGTACTGACTAGAAGTTTAGCCAGTGGCTGACTCGCAGGTGGGCATCCCTGCTAAAGTGCCACTAGTAACTGCGATTTTTACAGGACATTTTTGATGAACGGAAATCTCCCTCTACTCTAAAGGTCTATTTGACAGCCATTTTGGTGTGCTATTTAAAAATCGATTTGGGCTCCCTAGGAGCTAATTTCCCAGCGGGGCAATTTTTGAAAGGCACCTGGCAGCTTAGGCCACCGGTGAAGGATTTTCAATCTGACAGGGAGCTCCAGCTCCATACACTTTGCCCAGTGCATGTATTAGTGTATTATGTTGACTGGACTATAAGCTACAGGCAGTCAGAACAATTTGTTACAGGGCTAAGTCCCAGCGTCTGTTTAAATGGCTGACAGGCACAGTCCAAACTTCTTACGAACTGGCCAATCTGCCCCCTGCCTGAGAAACTCACCGGCCATTCCACCAGGGGTCAGGTGAGGATTTGTGGGCTTTGTTCCAAAGTTTATCTATCCCATACGTTTGCTAGGTTCTATCGGCTGAATGTCATGGATCCGCAGAATCCTGGATTTGGCACAAGAGTACTGAGGGCGGCTTCACAGTCCACCCTCATGTCACAAAAGTAGAGGTGAATTCATCTTAAATGTTTTTTTCAGCTTGCAGGAATACATTTCAGCTCAAAGCAAACTTACTAGCTTTGTAGCTCAGTGTAGTATATCATGTCCTTGCGACAGCTTGGGTATACTCGCCCATTTGTAATGGTTAATATCCCCTACTTGAAAGTGAACGTTTCAAGTTTGGTTAACCCTGGTTCCCTGAAATTGGAATAATAACCATTAACTTTGGTGTCGCTGCGTTTCTGGTCGCAGTTCTCAAAGGAAAATGAGGATGTCACCAGTTGCTGTCTTATGCTGCGGGGGTGGAGCAGCAGCTATGTCACCCTGCTCTGACGAAAGTCTTTGGTATAAAGTTTTTAGGTTCGCGTGTCTTAAAGGGAAACATCATTTGTAATGGTTAATATTCCTATTTCCGGGAACCAGGGTTATGATAATAACCTAACATTATCAGTTTTCTCTAAATATGCTATTACCTGGCTTTCAGGTTGTCTGGAAATTCCTTTAAATTCTGCAAGGTCCTATTGTCACATGATGTGAGTGGAAGGGGGAAGGCTGTCCAGTCCTGGAACTCTGGATTCTCTAGACAAACCCTGAACAGCTCAAAACTGGTTAAAGGGAGATCTAGAGAATTACAATAACTTAATATGAGAGCAACAGAACCATAATGCTTGTATGGCTCCAGTCATAGCTGGATTTCAGTCCTGCCTTGTAAAAGACAAGTATATTGACCCAAGCTCACCTGCCTGGTCTTGATTTAGAAAGAAAAACTGCCTTTTTTCTTTTTTTTTACAAGCTTAAACTTCCTACCAAGATTCCTTATAGCACTAATTTGATTTGAGATCTGTATATCAACCTTGGCTGAGATTTCAAAGAACTTTTATTTTTTATCCGAGCATTGCCGCTTGTAAAAGAAAAAAAAAAAAAAAAAAAAAAGAAATATTGTTTATCCGGTTCAGACTAACTAGAGCAGCTGTTGCAGGGCATGTTTTTTTTTTTTTTTTTTTTTTTTTTTTGTGGTTTTTAAAGATGTTTTAATGTGCTGAACTTGAAATGAGATCCCCCTCTCATGGCTTGCTTTTGTTCAATAAATATTTTACTATAGATTGTTTGTTTTTATTCCGCTGCATACTTTACAAGGTTTTAATGTGGCCACGGAATCTATTAGTGAACCCCTAATTTGCAACCTTGTAGAAGTATTTGAACTTGTCTTCCCAATTAAGACTGTGGGAGGATTTAAATTTACAAATTACATATATATATAATAGATATATATATTATATATATATTTATATATATATGATATATATATATATGATATTATATATATAATAGAGGTCAGGTCCAAACTAGCGTCCAGATTTTGATCGCACTGACGAGATCCTAAACACTCATATTTAAATCTGGAATAAATAGAATTCCAGTGTTGAAGTATTTTTATTGGGGTTTTTAAATTTCAAGATGCTGTGTGTTACAATTGCCAAAATTATAGATTGAACAGCAAATAATGAGGCTGTTGGATTGCCAGAGCCTAAGAACCTTTTAATTTCTAGGAGCTAGCAGCCACTTGCCTTAAAAAAAAAAAAAAAAAAAAAAAAAAAAAAAAAAAAAAGAATTCCGCTATTATATGCTGCTATATTTCTGCTACTATTTTCTACTTTCATAGGTTGGCATCTCTGTAATTTATAGAATAAAGAAATCCATAATCATGAAATGTAGAAAAATAAATTAGAAATTTGTGATTCCAAAAAGCAACAAAATGGTTAAAACTAAAGAGTACAGCAATGGTCTCAAAATGGCAGTGAAGCAACTAAACAAAGGAGAAACTGCCAGAAAAATAGCAGAAAGACTCGGTTAGCTCCAAGACCAAGAAAGATTTCTGCAAAATCTGGATGAAGAATCGTTCAAGCAGCCTGGCAAAATCCTCAGATTAATGTAAACGATTTGACACAAGAATTGAGAGAAGATGGTCAAGAAATTCACGAGGATCAATCTCTACCCCTCAGGATCAATATCTACCCCTCTGCCAAAGATAAGATGACCTAGGAACTTCAATTTACTTTTGAAAAATTGACATTTCTTGAGGTTTAGAATCAAGTGGATGTGTTCTTTTGTTAGTAGAATATACGATAATGTCATCTATGTAGACAAAACACTTTTCCCCCCTCAATTCAGCCAAAACCTCCATTAATCTCTGAAATGTGGCTGCTGAGTTTCAGACCAAAAGGCATTACTTTAAACTGAAATAATCCAAATGGTGTGCTGAATGAGGTTTTCCCATACTCTTCTTTTCCGTGGCTACCTGCCAACATCCAGATTTTAGATCGTGTGCTGAAAATGGTGGCTCCCTTCAGTGATTCCAAGATGTCGTGAACATGGGGCATCAGATATGCATCGAGATGCGTTTTTGCATTGATCCCGCGATAGTCTATGCAGAAGCAATAGGATCCATCTGACTTCTTAGTAAGAACACTGGAGCTGACGAGGAAGAATTGGGATGATTCCACAATTCCATCTGCAGTCAATTGTTTTAAATGTTGCTCAATGAGTGATTTTTTGAGAGGAGAAACCCGGTAAGCCATGCTTCGAACTGGTATTTCATCACAAGCATGTATCCTGTGTTCAGTTACTTTGGTTTTGCCCAGACAGGAACCACAAACTGTGGGCCAGGAATTAAGCAGCGTAGCCAATTCAAGATTTCCTATAGCCTCAATGAGGTCCTCTGCCACTGGACTACTAGGAATTTTAACCACTGGAGTTGTAACTGCCATATAAAACTGACCAAGTGGATTGATTGTTATAGTTGGTTGATGTAATGACCACGTGAATGCTCTTGGCCCCTATTTGAGGAAAGGAAAAAATACAAATCCTCCTTGCCTCTTTCCTTATGTGTAATCCTCCATATTGATTAGCGTCCCAGTCATGCTGAGAAAGTCAAGTCCTGAAATCGGGAAAAGCAAGATGTTGGTCATCCGTGATGCATGTCTATGCCTACAGACAGTATTGCACAGATCAAAGCATTCAGTAGTGCAGAATTTAACCAGACAGCATTGCACAGATTAAAGCATTCAATAATGCAGAGCTTAACACAGTCTTTCGTGACCAACAGACCAGCCAGCCTAGCGAAATTAACAATATCCACCAATCAGGGATCTCACACAGCTGTTCCTCGGACCTGCATCGCTTGAAGTTTCCAGCCAGAAATGAAAACACAGGTTTTGTAAAGAACTGCCCTCGTTTCTGACACCACTCTCCGTATAAAAAGGAATTGTAATCCATAGTTAATTTCTTGTGTTAGTATTTAGCTAACCGGATACTTTAATGGTGACAAATGGTAGATTAGAGTAGATATTTTTCGAACCATCCGAAAGTGTAATTCTTCAATGTATGTTCCTTGCAGCCAAGCAAACTTACCCCTCAAACACCGCTCTTCTCATCCCAGGAAGTAAGCGTCGCCTTTAAAGAGCACACAATCAAGGTACTATTGCAATATTCATACCGATTTAAGCTCAATAAGCCCTTTGCAAAGGTAGTTAATAAAACACCTGAACAGAATAATAATTTAATTGCTGAAATTTAGTTAAGAAAAGGTTCATGATGTTTTAAAGGTTAGTTTAAGGTATTTGATTCCAAGCTAAGCCTGGAGAGGGTTTCATGTGTAGCAGGTTCCTAGAGCGAGACGGCTCTTTTAGTGAGGCTAGCGTTCGCCTTGTGTGGCAAACTTTTATTTTTAGCTTTGTTTTGTTTTCTTCATTAAATCTGGCACTAGGATTACCATTGTTACTGCCCTATCGTCAGGCCTGTGTTATTTATTAAATCTGTGCGCCTGTGCGAAGTGTCAACACCCACTATTTACAGCAGCAGGGCTTGTGCCCTGCCACAATAGCATATTTACAGCTCTTATATTTTACAAAAAATTGCGCTTATTGTGTAACTTCCACCATCAGTGTGTGTTGGAGAGATCAAGTACTATCAGCCTGCTGTCCTAACTAGGGTGAATAGGGTCCCAATTGATACCGATTTTGATCTGCTGCTGCTGGGAAGACTGAAGAGAACATGTCCCACACCAGTCTTTTCAAATCGGTCAATCTCGGGTGCAGATGGAACCATAGAATTAGCATTGTAAGTAAGCTGGCAGACCGCCATTTCTCCTACTCACATCTAATACTGTCTGAACCCTGGACTGCATATAAAAACATGTAGGCAAAACAGTGGGTTGTGAATTCATTGTATTATCAGGGAAATATTGGGGTTATGGAACAAATGGCAGCTATACAAAAATATCTGATACACACAGAAGATCTTTGACCTTTCTGCTAGGTCCGGTTGCAGATTGTAGTCTGCAGATGAAACCAGCAGGAGTTTTATTTTTGGAACACGATGAGATTGAGTTTAACAGTTGGAAGCATGGTATTGTATTGTACTGTTTTTTTTCCTGTTCAGTTATTTTTTAAGAAACCCTGATGGTTTAATGGTCTTGTTTGTACAATTTCATTTGCGCACCAAATAGAAGAGATGTTGGGATTGTTTCCCATTTTCCTGTAATGAAAGGACAGGACTTGCAAAGGTCAAAAAGTGAAGGATTACTTTCCAGAGCTTAATAAGAGGGACAGCAAAATCCAGCAGTGTCCAAAAAACTGCATTGTGGAATCGACTTTTAAAATGTTATTCTCATCAGGATGTGTGGTTCTTGCAAAACACATTTGTTCAGCTATAAAATATCTCTTAAAATATATTTATGTTGTAATAGAGGTTTGTATTGTGATACAAGTCCAAAAGCAAAAAATAGCACTTTGTTCTTCACCAAGTGTTTCTTGAGCGAAGAACACGTGTGTTTTATAGTTGGGATGAATGCAGTAGCCCATCAGGACCACCACATGTTTTGTGATACATACCATATATTGCACACCCACACTGGCACGGTTTTTGCAGTTGAGTGTTATTTGATTTATATCAATTACAAACATTAGGTATGAAAACAATACAAACTGCCTTTAAAAAAATATGTGTTTACCCTTAAAGTTACCCCCAGTAAAAGCATAGCAAAGTCTAATTAATGAAGCATAGTGAGGGTGTGGTCAAGCATAGGCAGCATTGTAAAGCCCTGAGAGATATGGTAAAACATATTAAAACATGGCAACCCATATGAAACTGTGGTAAATGTATAGGTTAACTTGGGGAAAAGCAAAAACAAATTTTTATTGGGGGTATATAGGAAAAATGTACCCATTTGTACCACTTTATTATCGTGTGTTAAAAATAACTTTATCCAGTGGCAAGAAATTAGTACCTGGCATGCAAATGGGCCTTGGCACGCAAAGCTTTCAATCTTTCCAATCCTGCAAAGCCCAGAATTGATACCTGAACTAAAGACACGTCCAATTGAATTCTGGCATCAGAGCTGAATTCTTAAGCCAATATTGTAAAAGGGGGGGTTGGGTGGAGATTGGAAAAGCATTTTAAGAACAGGTCAGACTCGAATAATTTTAATGAAAAAAATAAGCTCTTTTGAAGTTCTGGTGCTTTTGTCATGCCTGTCCCCTCTCGTGATGAATTTTCTCAGTATGATGTGGCTTGGTCTATTCATCGTCCCGTTCCACTTCAGCTCTCTCTAGCAGTGCATGTGGCTTTCATTTGGCTACCCAATGTGTCAGCACTATCACTAACTAGATTATGACGTGTGTAATTACTGTAATGAAATATCTCATTGAACAAAAAGGATTACTGTCTATTTAAATTAAGCAAATGTGTTGTGACTTGCATCAACATTTAGGCTTGAAAATGTCACAGATTTGTATTTTTATTTATATTATTTCTGTGTGTTCCTCTACCTTTTAGAAACTGTATAAATTCATGCATGGTCTTTCTTTTTTTCTATTACTTTTGTTTTACAGCCAAAGAAATTTCACCAAGTTGTCTGGTGTTAATAAAAAAAAAAAAAGAAAGAAAAAAAAAAAAATGCTGGTTTTAATTTTGGGGATGTTTTACTCTGGCTTGTATGGTAGATTTTATTTGTCAAATCAAATACTTTAGCAAAAGTCAACCATGTTAAAATGATTAGGGGCAAGGTCCATTTTAGGAAAAGACAGTTAAGACATTTTTAAGCTACTTTTATAAATTAACCTTGTATTTAAATAATTTAAAAAAAAAAGCCTTATTCCTGCTCAACTTTCTTCTAGCTTATTTTCTATTTTGTTATAATGTGTAATACATGGTGGATGGTGATGGATTCCTCCTTGTTAATCTTCAAACTGTTCAATTGTAAATCACATGAATGCAGTCTATATTGTGCAGTGGCCCAGAGCAAACACTAGTCAAATTTATAGAAAGGTAACGTGAGGGATCCAACACACATTCTTTTTGCTTATATAGAACTCAACAAATGAAAGGGATGAGAATTCTCAATCGTAATAGAAAAGGTAACCATTTTTAGTTGAAAGGAAGTCTTGAGTAAGTTGAGCTTAAAGGTGCAGTAGTGTTATACCTTTTTCATTCACTTGTCTTGAGCAGTATGGAGTGGCACTCATGTATGCTAAAGATTCACCTAAATGCTGAACATATGGCGAAAAAACTCAAGTCACCAGGTTCCCAAGATTTAATTCCAGGCCTTTATGTACAATTTTTGTAAATACTCCCTATAAAAATGTGTCAAAGTGTAATAAAGCAGAGTTGAACCATGGTAAAGTCCAGAGAGGTATGGTAAAGCATATTACAAACCATTTGAACTATAAATATATTGAACTATAGCCATGGAGAAATTGCAAAATGACCATGCCAATTTACTGTTGTAAACTTTTATAAGGACTATTTGACTCCATATTCAGATGTATTTTAGTGGTTATGACATTTTCTAAGAGGGTGCCAAGTGATCTGACAGAATTTCATGCATTTGTACGATATCATTGACTTTTCTTAGGTAACTGTATGATAACTGCTTTAAACTAAATAAACATTGGGAGAATTCTATGGAGGGTAAACTTTTGATCTTTATATAACTGTGATAGCGGGTACTCCCTTAACGTTTTACTGGTACGGGTAATGACAAACATTGAACTATTCCTGATAAACTGGGTAATAAGTCTACATAAATCACCAATACTGTAAAAGAAGCGCCCACGGTTCACTAGACTGCTTAAGTACGTAAACATGCTATGTAACTGGCAGAATCCATTGACAGACTATTGACTGAAATGTGATTTATAAAATATATGGGATCACCATAGCCAGTGTAATTTATATTTGGTGGTGTCATCTCTCATGACCAGGAGCTAACGTTTACAGCTGCTTGAACCACATTTCTGACATACAGAATAGTAATGGTATGTTCCCCTTTTTTTTCCTTTTGAGTTTTTCTCTAGCCATTAAAAAGAGAGCCCTATACAGCAAAGGTAAAGTAATGCTTTGTTAACAATGCAGGGGGTTCTGTAACCCTTAAATAATATACTAGGGGACTTTCAAAGAGTTATTTTACATCCCTCTGCCCCCTTGCATTCCTGCTGCGTGGAATATAAACTGAAGCCCTTCACTTGAGCTGTCTTGTTTATGTCAGTGATAAAACTGTAGATGAAATGTAACGACAGTGTTTAAATTAGTAGTCTGTCTTAGTTTCTATTTAAAGAGCCGTCAGTTTTGTTGCTGTCAGTCTACATGCAATAACGGCATAAGTCAAATAAAATGCATCTAAAACCATGGTTTTCGGCTTCAAAAGCAGGTTTTGTATGTCTGGCCTTCCTTTTTTTTTTTTTTTTTTTTTTTTTTTTTTAAAAACAAACTGTGGTTTCTCGCTAACTGGTATCAGATACAAAGATGGTGTTTGTGGAATACTTTTCTGTGAGACAGTAAGCCCTTTGAGAATACAAAGCAACATGTGCTCACAGTTCCAGTAAGTTTGAAATGCAAGATGTTTCTGAATGTCAAAACAGTGCATCTGATTCCTGTGAGAATAGGATTAAGGATATTGAGTTTTTCAGTTGCACGACAGAGATGCATAGAGTCATTTCTGATTTATAGGAGGCTGTGTGGTCCAGTGGTTAAAGAAAGGGGCTTGTAAACAGGTTGTCTCCGGTTCAAATCCCAGCTTAGCCACTGACTCATTGTGTGTCCCTGAGCAAGTCACTTAACCTCCTTGTGCTCCATCTTTCAAGTGAGACGTTGTAATTGACTCTGCAGCTGATGCATAGTTCACACACTCTAGTTTCTTATCTTGTAACGCACTTTGTAATGATGGTCAACTATGAAATGCTATATTTAAAGATTATTATTATTTGGAGGCTGCTGGGTTCAAGACCAGCGACTAATGAACAGGGCTCCATTGCACCCACTCGATAAGTTCAGGCTTCGCTTAGTTATTAATATTATAGTGAACAATAAGTCTCTACAAACTTTTGACTACGTTTTCTAAGCTTGTGCAACTCAGTGCAGGGAACCCTAGCTGTGACTGCACTTTAGTGCAGGTTCTACAGCTGAAGAGGAAAAGTTCTATACTAACTGGACACCTTCAGTGCAGGAAACATTTACAATTTTTATTTTTTGTATTCTTCGCTGATGTATGTGAAATGATTGAATTTAAGCTGAGGCAAGAATCTGTGAGGTCTGGCTAACCTGGGTTGATTACAAATACCAATGGATAGTATAAATGGGGCTTCTGTTTTCCTGGGTTTTATTCCATGTTTGTTCTTTTGTTTATGGCCACAATATAGTTGTTTGCTCTTTACTGTCCAAAGCGTTTTCTGGTGCTTTCTTTCCGGTATCTCTCTCTGATGTGCTGAGGGGTTCTGAGAACTGTTGAAATCAAATAACTGCACAGATGGGAATCAAAGTGCGTGCTGTACCTCCATTGCAACAAAAAACAGTCAACTGCACCATGAACCATGGGGGGATGTAACCACACATTAAGTCCCCAGTGTTCTTTCATGTACAGCTGTAGAAATAGACTGGTTTTCAGTTGCTATGGGAATTCTGCAGGTGTCAGCGCCTACCAGGGCTTGCCCAGTAAATTTTTATAACCTTGGGAAGGATGCCTAGAATCAATTTTGATTTCAGATCCCGTAAGGGTCTTCCAACAACAAGGTTAGCAGACCGAATCGATGTGGTTGTCGATTTGATGCATCAGTTGCCTCCATCTCCATGTATTCCTTTTTTTATTATTATTATTAAGGAACAGTTGGCTTTGAATGTTTGTTTGTTTTTTACACCCCCCCCCCCTTCATTGTGTATGGTGTTTATAACTGTTGCAATCACAGTGGTTCTGTGTTTCATTACACCATTATTGACTCATCCTTTTTCTCTCAATCTGCCGTTACCTGGTTTTGAGCTTGTCTTGGGAAGGCCAGGCCTGAACACCTGTTCTCATTCCATTCAAATCATGGGACAATGTGACCTTTCAACTTTGCCAGCACCACCTACTCTAAATGTATATAGACAGAGCAGACAGGACTGGTAGAGAAAGTGATCACTCAATATGGGAGGAACAGAACCCCCTCGGAATGATTTACAAACACTGTAAAAGCAATTTGAATGAAAAATTTTAATCCAGTTACCCATACATTTGTGAAGTGAACAGTGACAGGGGTCTGTTTTCTGTGGGGATGTTGCACCCTGAATGCACGTGTTGACAGAATGGAAGCGGTAGCGGGAGGAGAATCTGAAGGGAAAAGTTCAGGCTGTCAGGAGCTAAATGTAGGATGATAAATAGCTGAGCTAGCCAGGGAAGCAGATGGGATATCCACCGCTATGCCTGCTGCAAGGACAATGCCATAGTCGTCTTTTTAATTAGCGGATGATTATAAAAAATGACATTGTCATGACATAAACCTGGTAAGATCTGTCTTTCCAAAGACATTTAGCTCATTTATTTTGATGGCACTGCCAGTATTCATATAAAAAATGACACAATTTAGCACACACTCATACACGCACACAACAGCTATCATTTTAATGTAATGTGTTTCGTCAGAGCAATACATTAAGATGTGCAAATGGATTTGGATTTCCAGGTTCAATTGCATTCTTGTCAATCAAATTCAGAAACTTGAAAACATTTAGAAACAGCCAATTACAAAAAGTTTAAGTGTTGACACTGATGACTTTAGGCAAAATGTTTGTCAACTTAAAACCAAAGAAAAATCCAGCATTGCTGATCATTTAGAAAAGTAATTCAGATCAACAACAACTAAATAAAACCATTAATATCATATTCTCTATAGTATATGCCCGGTGAATGAAGTCAGCGATGTTGCTTTCTCTGTTGCCATTTTGCAAATGTTACATACATTTCTGTGACATTGTCACAGCTTTTAGTTCAGGACCAGAAGTATTTGAGCTTCAGTGTCTGTTCAAGTTGTATTGCTTTTTTTGTATAAGACTATTTAATAAGAAAATATTGTCTATGTCAAAATGAAAAACTGCATTCAAAACATCTGCTGCTTATCCGCTTCCTAATCACAGTAATATCAGTCTGGCGCTGCGTGCATGTCACACGGTCTTGAGTGATTGTTGTATTGAGGATGACGATATGTCTGTGGTCAATTAAGCCTGATACGACCTGGAATCCCAGCTTTCCAGAAACATGTGCTTGTACGCATCACAAAATACGTATGTTCCTCATTGTACTTGAATTTTGGATTTCTTTATATTTTGTTGATATGTATAAAAGGATAGCGCAACAGGTATATCTTATTTCCCATTTTGAAAAGCCATACCCAAATTGGACGATTGTGTTCTTAATATGAAACTTTTTAATAGTGCAATCATATTTAGGTAATGTAGTTAGTAACATGTTCGTACGCACTTCAATAAAATGTTCAATCACTAGAAGATGTAATGTAAGGTGATCTAATAAGGATGGCCAGTGCAGTGCGTGATGAGGTCAAATAAACACAGGAAGAATGCTCTTCCCAGCCGAGTGTCACCAGAGAATTGTAATAAACACGGTCTCAGGAATCTTTACACTGTTGGCCTGACCACAAGTCTACATCTCAGGGCTGATTGTTTGCAGACACACAGCTGTGAGGGCCGAAGCATACTGCACCGGATTGGTGCGTTAGTAAGACTGACAGAATATCAAAGATGCATGGGGCAGATATGATGAGAACAGCTTAAAGTGTAAACAGTCTTCAAATCCTGCCACTCAGAAAGGCAAGTTAACCTCCCACCACCCACACACCAGCGCTAAACAAAACATACATTTAGGCTGAGCAATTAAATCTGGAAATACACTAAAATAAAATAATATTAATTGGTCTGGTACACTAGACAGGGACATTCCTTGCTGAAAGACCAACCAACTGATCAATTATATTAGATCTGTTATCTTTTTGCTGTTTATCTTGCGCAGTCATCAGGACTGGAGTAAGCAGATGGTATTGATAAATCAAGGATTTGTTTAAATGTGTTTGCCCAGAATTAAACCCACTGAGATGCAGTTGTGTTTAGGAGTGTCCAGATGTGAGCGCACACTGGACAGGCATCAGTACAGCTGCACCACTCGTTGAAACTGACACATTGTTTTAATGCAAAGTTAACAAACACTAGTTTGCTCCTTTGATAAACAGGTCTTTGGCTGCAGTCGTCCATGGATGTGGCTCAAGTTGTTGAAATGCAGTGTTTCTTGTGTGTGTTTGTAAAGGGACCTCCCACAGTTGTTGTGTGTGTTACGCAGTTCGTTATACATAATACAGATGCAGCAGAACAGTAAGTTCGATCCGCAGTAGGAGGCACTGTGGTACTACACAAAGCTTCATACAATACAAGGTGCATGTATTGTACACTTCAGTGGAGAAATCACAGACACAGAATGTCAATATTAGTCTGTTATTAAAAACATCACTGAAAGACAAGATTAAAACCCTATGGGAAATAATGGCCAATGAATCTAAAAACAATATTGTTTAAATATTTATCACATTGCATAATGCTAAGCAACATACTGGAGACTTGCATTAAGGTGTTTAAAGATCGTGCTCCCATAAAAAAAAAAAGTATGTTGGAAAATATACCTTTGAATTAGAACAATTGCACATGCGGGCCTACATAGGGTTTGATACACACAAAAAAATAGAACTATGTCAATAGATACCTTATGGTTGTTCCATTTAAAGGTGAAATGGCTACCATAGTAAACATTACATTTTTAGATGTCACTATTCCCATCTTACCCTGTCCTTTTCATTTTACCTGTACCTTTGATGGAGGAAGTGGTCCAAGAATGGAAGAATTCAAGTAACAAAGCACCTTGCTAACGTTTTCCCTGCTGTGGTTTTTGTGCCTCCCTGTAGGACTCCCTGCGTCAGAAGGACGATCGTATTGAGGAGCTGGAGGAGGCTCTGAGGGAGAGCGTGCAGATCACTGCAGAGCGAGAGATGGTGCTGGCCCAGGAGGAATCGGGCCGCTCACATGCAGAAAAGCAGGTGGGTCCTCCTGGTGTGTATGTGTTTCAAGACCTACTGTACCTCATACTGAGAGTGCTTCATAGGGCAGTATTTGTTCTGAAATAGCCCGAGAGCAAAGTGAGCATGATAACCCGCTCTAGCAACAAACCTGGTATGTGCATGCCTTAGCAGAAGTTTTCTGTGTTTTAAGGTTAAATATAGGGTTGTCAATTAGTTAACTTCTGCAATTAATGCGTACATTTTTCGGGAGATTCATTTTTTTAATGCGCTCCTGTCTTGTCCCTCTTAGCATACCGTAATTCATTTCCTGCGGCACCATTTTAATACACTCGAGTGCATGGATTGAACGAGTGTTATCATGAATATAAAATTAGTCACAGAACCGCATTATGTAGCAGAGCACTCAAACTGAAGGACTTGTGAATGGGAAGTTTATTTTTTTAAAAAGCTTTGTCAGTTTGTTGCTTAGAAAGAGGGTTACTTGTATCCACTGTCAAAGTGAGTTCCAGTATCACAGAAGTGCATCTGGTCTGCTGTACTTCCTGCATACTAAACATGATTTCACTTACCGGAATACACTTTCTAGTACCTTTTCTGCTACAGGCAACAACAATACAACAACAAATGAAACCTGTTTGTTTTCATTGAGTAATTCAGGATCGTATCCAACCCATGAATCAATCTAAGTACTATATTTTAACCAGTGCTGTTAGATAGCCACCGACTGCAGACTCGTTAATATTGTAGCTTTGCTTTATTTGAATAACCACATTTATTTTTAAACAATATTATTTAAAATTATGGAGGCTATAACCATTACTTAGTGAATGTTTTGTTTTAATTAAGCAATTTCAAGTTAATAATAAAAGATATTAAAATTATTATTATTATTATTATTATTATTATTATTATTATTATTATTATTATTATTATTATTATTTAAACAGCAATGAAAAAGGTGAGTAATAAACTGACTCTATTGTGATTGAGCAGTTGGCTCAAACAATTTAACAACAAATTCTGGATTTTAAATAAATATAATCTATAAAGAGAATCCAGAAATAGGAAAACAGGGTTTTTAGGCTGGGTTGTTTTTTTTGGATAATACTACTAATAATAGTAATAATAGCATCAGTAATTAAACAAACTTAAATGAGATGGATGCTATAATTATATCAATTACATATGTGATTAAAACCAGGATTAACTGAGATACATTTTTGAAATCTCAAGATTAATGGCTATTAAGTTTTTTGAATCGCTTGACAGCCCTAGTAAATATACATTGTTGTTCAGAGGTATTGGGATGCCTCTGCTTGTCTGTGGTGCTGAGGGGCGGGATATTTGTTTTAACCAACTCAGAACTCTTACTTAATAAACATCTTGGTGTCCTTGAATAGATGGTTGTCTGCTCTTCAAATATACACCATTGATTTGAATGAGCAAAGAGTCTCAGAAAAGCAGTGGCACCCCAAAATATGGATGACAAGGCAACCAATCAGAACCTTGTTTACTGCATTTCTTGGTATTGGTGAATACATACTTGTTGGAATAAGCAATATATTTTAATTCCCACAAGTGGTGTCAAATCGTTCTCCCCAACACCACAAAAGGTCATGACATCAATGATACCCATTAACTGAGATAGAAGGTCACTCTCTGCCTATATTTGATTGAATATAGATCACAGTGATCTATATGTATGTTTCCTTACTTTCTGAATGGTGAAACTCCAGAGAGGTTTGACCTAAAGGGTGTTGTGAATTCACACACATACACAGCTTAATCACTTCCACACACATGTAACGTCAGGGTGTAATTGTTCCACGATGTGTATGTGTGTGTTTGTGTTACATAAGCACTAGGCTATGCTTCTGTTTTTAATTTAAATAATGTTGCTCTCTACCCAAATCGTGTACCCCTCAATTTGGACTAATTTCAATCTTTATACAAATTTGTAATATTGTAATTATAGTTAACTACAAAACTTGTACAGTATGCACAAAAGCAGTCGTAAATTTAAACCAAACAAATATCTAAAGGATCGTATCCCAGGCTGTAGTTGAAGCCATCCTAATAAAATTAATCCACCTATCATCAAATATAAATTTCCATTGGGGTATGTAAGCTTTTGACTACAATACAGTTGTAGTCAAAAGTTTACATACCCCAATGGAAATTTATAATTTCTAGACATTTCTAAAACAAATAATTATAGGAAAAATCTTTTGTTGCAAAAGTTTTGCTTTTGTGGATGATGAAAACATTTTACAAGACATAGATTATCAGATTAGCTACAATTATTTATTTCAGCAATTTTTTTGAAAAAGGGCCCCTGACAAGGGAAATTAAATGATTGTCTGGTTGAGGCACCTTTAGCAATAATAATCGCTTTTTAAATGATTAGGATATTTGTCAGTGAGCTGTTGGTTGATTCTTGATTCTTTAGTGATTTATGACATCTTCAACGCAAAATTGTTCCAGTTCATTCAAATTCTGAGGACTTCTCTTGTGCACAATCTTCTTCAACTCATACCAAAGATTCTCAATCGGATTTAGATTTGGACTTTGATTAGTTTATTTGTATTATTTTGTAGTGGAGGGTTTGACCAATATTTTTTGATATGCTATGGAATCCATTTTACCATGTATTGGAACTAAATTTCCTGTGCCATTAGAGGAAAAACAGCCCCATACAAGGATATTACCACCTCTGTGCTTGACAGTAGGTATGGTGTTCTTTTCTTTTTATGCCTCACCAGACTTTCTCCAAAAAACTATCAGCGTGACCAAATAGCTCAATTTTTGTTTCATCACTCCACAAAACCTTT